>NC_056739.1:1214236820-1214301820 GCF_019279795.1 Protopterus annectens
GAATGTTTAGTAATGTTTGAGTTTTTTTTACCTAAATCTACATCTTTACCTACAAATACAAAGTATGCAGTCTTGTGTTTCAATTTTTTATTTTTTTTTTATCAAGTATGCTTCTTTGTCTCTTGCAGTTAATAGTTCAAGGAAGAGAGAGCAAATATTGCCAAGTGAAGAAGTGCCATGCTGATAGACTCCTATCCACGAAGACTGAATGTTGTAATTAAAAGGTGCTTCAACAAAGTATTAGTTTAAGGGTGTGCACACTTATACAACCAGTTTATTGTATGTTTTCTATTTTTTATATTTATTCCCTTTAAATTTATTTTTCATTTGAATTGTACAGATTATAGGTCACATTATGGGTGGGAAAAGTTTTGAAATGGTTTATTGTGGTCACATTTTTTATATCACAAAAACCTGGCATTTTAACAGGGGTGTGTACACTTTTTATATCCACTGTATGTGTTGCACAGTCAGTAGAAAGTGTAAAATGCTGAAGTAACAGGCTTTTAAAAAGTGGATTTTTTTGAGGTACTTTTGGCTTCTCTGTCTCATAGGCAGACAGAATATCCTATATCATGGCATGCAAAGTGTGACTATTGGTGAATTTGTTCTCATCCATTGTTCGTCTTCACTTTCAGATTATAAAAAGATGAATAGGTTTATGATTGCAGGGGAGGGAAAGAATGCTGCAGTCACTAACTACACTAAAAAAAAAATTAGCCTGATTAGGTGTGTAATAAAGAGCGTTATGTACTTTGCTATGGGTGTTTTTCTTGCTGAATCTTTCAGATTAAGTTGGTGTACAAAGTAGTCTGATTCCTTTTTTTTTTCCCAAAAACTTTTTTATTTTGTTTTCATTATAAACATAAGCAAATGTACATATAACAAATGCAATAAAACAAAGTAGTCAGATTCCTAAAGAAAGTGTTTAACAAGTTTCATTCAGCTTCAGTGTGGTGCGTACTGACGATACTGACTAGGATAGAGATGCCGCTATACCAAATCGTGTTTTTAATATGAGGATCATTGTGTAGGGAGGAAAACACACTTTCCTCCCACATCCCAAAGACATGCTGCAGGTGGACTGGACACTCTAAATTGGCCCTAGGTGTGAGTGCGTGTGTGTGCCTTCTGTGGAAAGTTGTACTCGACACTGTAAAACTCCGCTGCCAATCATCAGCGGACAGGTGATCCGCTCTGGCGACCCTAACTGGGAAAAGCCAAAAGAAGAATAAGAGGGAAAAGGAAATGTTTAGGATGTAGCTGTCCTTTAAAATTCACACTAATGCTTTAGATCAACAGTTTACTGTTTCTATAACAAGCCATTATGTATTGCTTTATGAAATGCCCTGAGAAAATGTTCTCCTTTTTTACTGTTTCTATAACGAGCCTTTATGTATTGCTTTACGATATGCCCTGAGAAAATGTTCTCCTTTTAGCATGTTAAACTTGTAGGTAACCTTGAGTTTATTTGAAAATAACCAGTATACATTATTTTCTTTCTGTTCACATATTGCCTTAAATTGTTTCTATGTACTTTTGGTTGTTTTCACTTAACTTTTAATAAAATTTGGTTATTTGTGTTTTTGTTGGCAGGTGCTCTGTGATAAAATGCTAGTAGAAGCCGAGTTGTTTGGTGCTTTTTCCCTCCATGGCAGCTGCTGCTGCTTTGCTTATTGGGACTCTCATGCAGCAGATGCTAAATTAAAAATGTTCATGCAGACTGCTACTTTCAGTTTGTGGCATGCCCTTTCTTTAAGCCATGCACAAATGATTATACAATTGTTTAGTGATGGTACAGATTCTTTTTGCCTAGTTAATTTAGTGTCTCTCAAGTCCTGCATGAGTCGCTTTGTTTATTTTTTTTTCTTTTGTCAGTTGCTAAGTGATATTTAACTGCATTGCACATTTACCATGGGCTGTGGGAAATATCTGCTTTAGTACAAATGGTGGGTTGGGACATGGAACAGATGAAAATCCTTGATGTAATGGGTCAGGTTTCAAATGAATAGCCCAGTGTAAATTTTGTGGGGACATCTGCATTGTAAATTTAACTGAGTCAGCTTGTCAAGCACACATTTTTTTTCTTTTCAGTCATTTAATGTTTTTTCTGACCAGGCTTGATTGTGCTGTGTGAATAGTACTTTGCTTTCTAGAAACTATAGCAAACTGTACTGTTAATTGTAAAAGTATTTCAAGATATGTTTGATTCTTTGCATATTTAGCAGCACTCAAGTTTCAGCACCAGGTTGCATTTGTGCTTTGCGTCCTTGTAATGTACTTATACTAAGTTGGGACATGTTTTCTTTCAACCATTTGTTAGTGGTGGTGGTGGGGGGGATCTTGCCATGCTACTTCACTAACAGAAAACAGTAGATGTCAAGTCTTTTAATGGGCAAATAGTGTGTTGTTTTTTTTTTTTTTTTGTTTAGTACAGTTGCTTGAGCTCTTATTCTCAGAGCCTTTCATCACGAGCTACCACTCAAGTAAGTAATAGTATTGTAATATATATTGGTCCAATAAAGGCTCCATTTCTGTATTGCAGTTTTTTATCAACATAAACTGCCAAAAACAGACCACTGGCTACTTCATGAATTTGGATTCTTGGCGCATTTTAGAGGCAGATCACAAGGGACATGAAAACTTGGAGTAGTAAATATGTTGCAGTCTAATAATGTTGACATGAAATGTTGGTAGTTTTACACTGTGCACCTAGACCTATTAAAATGTCTGGAGGCACTTTAACAGTGGGATTTAACAAGCATGGAAAAAGAGTGTTTAACATATTAAGGGCACCGGATAAAGCTGCTGGGTAATACTTGTGTGAAAATAATGTGAATGTAAAAATAAGAAGTATAAGATCTTTAAATTGCAGTGTTTAAGAAAAATTCAGATATTCTGGTGTTTGATTACGGAAAAGTTGGGACTGGTTAAGATTTTTTTCACAGTGTGAAAAGTGGTGATTGTTTTACTGTACACATTCAGTACTAGGCAAGCCAAGTGCTTGACATCCTGAATGCTGTACAAAGCCATAGCAACAATGTCCTTCATGATTATGCTGATTTGTTTACTGGTTTAAAAAGTTTGCTAGTAGATTATCCTGTACAAATACTGATTTTTCTTGTGCAAGTAGCTCGTGCAACAGAGAAATTCTGGCATCTCTCGGGAATTGAAAAACGTGGTGAACTTAGGTGTCATTAAACAATTGTAGCCACCAGAATGGGTGAATAATGATTGTCTTGCTTTACAGCAGTAAAGTTTTGCATTTGTATTGATCCACAAGATCTGAATGAAGTGATTTAAGAAGGTAAGTACTGATTGCTTAATATTAAGTGTTTTCAACAGTGCCGAATGTTTTCAGCACTAGGTGAAATCAGGAATGCTGGAAAATTACATGGAGCTTTCTTAATCTAGAATTATGTATTACCTCATTAGGAATGTAGCTTGTTAAAAGTATTGTTTGGTATTTTCTCAGTGCTAGAGGTATTCTTGTAAATGTTGTTGCACAGTTTTTTTTTTTGGTCTGTCTGAGGAGTAGCTAGGCTATTTGGAGTCAAAAATGAGACGCTTGTTTTACCTTCTGCCTGAAGAGCAAAAACAAAAAAAAAAAAAAAGAATAATTAATTGAACAGGCGGTAAGCATCTTAGTTTATACAGACTAGTTAATCAAGATTTATTTCTGTTTGAGCTTAGTACTATCTGTATATACATCCTACCTTTATTCCTAGCCTTTAGCTAGTAATTGGTATATCTGTTCATTACTATGTTTCATATTGTATGTATAGCTAATGTTTTCTGCTGTATGTATTATTTGTCTAGTGTATGTATATTCATTTGTTCTTAATGTACTCTGCTCCTCATTTATTGTTCTGTGGAGCTTTTCTTCCGGGCCTCCACTGAAAAAGAACCGTCCAGTTGGAATTTCCCAGTAAACAAATGTAAATGTAAAATTAAATTTCCATTTATAGAGCCTTCTTTAACAAATAATTTAAATGTGCAGTGCCAAACGTGGCTAGGGTTTCTGGTTTCTAGAAATTGTAGCAGAAAAATGTATTTCAGTTGGTGGTTCTCAGTCCCTGTCAGCAAAGTTCCTTATGGTGAAACCAAACTATCCCAAAGCCCATTTTGCTACTTTTGTACCAGTGTGTAGTATTTATGCAATGCAAATGTTGGTTTAGTTAGTTACTGTCTGTTTTGTAGCCGAGTTGATAGTTTTGGTATTCCTTAAAGGTCTATTAAAAAAATCCAAAAAGCTTTCTGCAACCCCACCACAAGGAAAAAAAATCCAGCCCCTTTCTGTTTGAGCGGTCAATATTACTTTTTTGTTCTTCATGGTGATCACTGCTGCAGTAGCCTTAGCTATGTGGGTTATATCCTGCCAAGGATATATCGGCTTCCAAAGTTTCAGGGCACCTTCCATGTGCCCAAACTGTCAAGCAGCTTAAGCTGAGCTGTCTAAAAAGTTTGCGGGTGAAACCCTGTTGAGCTTTACTGCTGCCAAAGAGTACGCTTCTGTGAGGCTTTTGAGGATGACTGTCAGCTTATGTTTTCCTTAGCTTGGCAGTTAAGTTCCCCTTGAGGAAGAAAACTTCCATTTTTCTTTTTTCTGATTTTATTACTTTCCTCTTTTTAGGAAAGTGTATTTTAAAACTAGGAGTAATATGTTCTAATGGATTGTCTTGAGGTTGTAACGTACCTTTAAAGGGAACACTCATTTCTGTTCATTTACAAGTGGAGTTATCTAACTGATAAAATAGTTTCTCCCAGAAGATATTTTAAGGTTGTTGGGCTGCCATAGTGCTTAGAAAGTGTTTTTTTAGTGTGTTTTTTTTGTCAAAAAAAAAAAAAACTTTTGTGGACTGGTTTCACTGGCATTGTTTGCTTATTTTCCCTAGGATAGAGGCACCTTTTTCGGATTGTCCATGGAACAGATTTTCACTTCCATGGTCAGTCCTTCCAGCCACAAAAGGAAAAAGTTGAACAAGCAGCCTTTGCCACTACAGCAGGCTAGTAATTTGCCTCAGCCACAGGTTGGTGACACTGCTGTTGGCCATCTGTTGTACCTCAGATAACTTGGACCGGGTTGTTAGCCATGTCCTTTTTGACTGTTCCCCTCACTGGGCAAGGGAGAACCCCTCTTGTTGGTCCTGTGAGTGAGAACAGAGAGATGTTCTTCGTGTTTCACTGTTGCAGTCATAACTGTAGGGTGATCCTGCCGGCAGGCAGCCCGAGGTCGGCCAGAATCACAAAGTCTGGGTCCGGCGTCTGCTGCACAAGCTAGTACCCTGACGTCAGTACGCTCTGGTACATAGCCCTCAGCCGACGCCATCTTCTCCAGCCTTTCTTGCCGTGCGGTGGAAAGCAGCTCGCAAGTCGTTGGTTGGCGATTTTCGAACTACGTATTTGATTGCTGTCGGTCCGAAGTTCTTACTTCTCTTCTCAAAGCTAAGTACCCCATTGGGGAATCTTTTTCTTGTTCCTCCGATGTCAGAAAAAGTTAATAATTGTATAGCGTGTGGAAAACAGATACCTCATAAAGATTTCCACTCTTACTGTCTACCTTGCTTAGGCCCTGACCACGACGTTTCTTGTTGTCGGTTCTGTGCCAGGTTCAATTCTCGCACTATTAAGTGTCAGTACGACTGGGCTTTAAATTACTTTGGCAGACGCTTCAATTATAGAATGTCGTCGGATTCTACCGGAATTCAAACGAAGCGCAAAGACAAGGACAGGCCTCCGAGGTCCAAACAGGATTAGTCGCAGCTGGAGCCAGCGTCCGGTTCGGCTGTCAGTGAGGCGCTTTTGCAGCCCCTGTTGTCCGCCACTTCTGAACCGATGGCCGATACGGACTCCCATGGGGAGCCATCAAGGCCTATTGTTTTATCTGCTGCAGGACCTTCGGACGTCGCTCCCTTAGATGGGTCCGGAACCGCTGTGCAGGTACCGGCTTCTGAGGGGGTATTCAGGCCTACTCACATCACCATTTCAAAGACAAAGGCAAAGTCCAAGACTCCAGTTAAACCTAAAGTTCCTGCTCCTGCTACTTCTGAAGCTACTCCCAAGACACAGAAGCAATTGCTAAGGATGGCTGAAGATTTGCTTACAATGATTAGGGGTTCTCACCCCCCTCCAGAGAAAAGGCCTCGACAGGATGCTCCTTTGGATTCCTCTGACCAGGCTTCTGTATCTGCTGTTTCTTCCTCTGATCAGGAGTATTCCTTTCCTCCTTATGAGGATTCGGATGCAGAGGATTCTCTGCCCTCTGCTTCTTCGCCTGAGGATTTCTCTTTTGGGGAGACCTTACATGAGATATGGGAACATTTTCATTGGGAAGGTCAGGATTATTCTGCTTCCAAGAAGAGGCTTAGGGAATTCCTTCTTCTTCCTCAACACAGGCCTTTAGCTATTCCTCCTGTTCTTGATATTGTGGATGATGCCTTTTCTGAGGCTAATTTGAATCCTGATTCCATGCCCCCTGCTCCTTCTAAGCCTGATAGACTTTACAGGGTCCCTGATTCTCATTTATTCTTATTCAAGAACCCTTCTGCGGATCCTGAAACTATTTCTCAGGGTTCTAAGGCTGCTAAGGTTGCTTCTTCCAAAAATCCTATTCCCTCCGAGAAGGATTCTCGTGTAGACAGGTGGGGTAAAAGGTATATACTTCTGCTACCCTTGCTATTAGGGCTTTAAATTGCCAGTTTCATATGTTTAAGTATCAGCAATTTCTTTTGTCTGTTTTGAAGCAAAAGCTTGCTACCTTCCAGCATGTGCAGAGGATAAGGAATTGCAGGATGTATTGCATGCAACTGAACAAGTGAACAAGCATAGTTTGCATTGTGGTTTTGATGCTTTGGAAGCTTCTTGCAGGGCCGCAGCCTCTGGTACTGTTATTAGGAGACATGCCTGGCTTCGTGAACAAAGTTTGCCGGAACAGGTTAAGGCTAAACTTTTAGATGCCCCTGTTCAGCATGATGTTTTATTTGGATCCAAGGCTGAAGAGGTTATTAAAAAGATGGAAGAAAAGGCAAAATCTATGCAGACTGTGAAAGATTTCTTACAAGTTCAGCCTCCTAGATTTTCCAGGAGTTGGCCCTCCAAAAATTTGTCCTTTCCCACATCTGACAGGCCTCAAAGGGGAAGATATAGACGCTCCAGAGGTCGTGGTCAAGCTCAGGCCTCTTACAGATCCAGACAATGGACTGCTGCTTCACCTAGAAGGGGAGAAGACAGATCCCAATCTCAAAGGAAGCAGACTCGGTGACTCTCTCGGTTGGGCTTCAGGACCCCCTTACCTGAATGCCCCTCTCGGAGGAAAGCTTTCTCTTTTTTACAGAAATTGGACTCATATTACCCAGGACAAATGGGTATTGGACGTGATTTTAAGAGGCTACAAGTTCCATTTTCATACTCTGCCAAGGGTTATCGGTTGGCCAGATCTGCCAAAACATCAATGGGCAGAGGCCTTAAATCAAGTGGATGCTCTACTGGCCATGAGAGCCATAGAGCCTGTTCCTCTCTCAGAAATGGGAAAAGGCTTTTACTCAAGACCATTTCTGGTTCCAAGAAAACAAAACTCATGGAGACCTATTCTGGACCTTTCAGTGTTAAACACCTTTTTGGAAATTCCAAAATTCAAAATGCTTACTCTACAACAACTGCTTCCAGTACTCTCCCAGGATGCTTGGATGGTGACATTGGACCTAAAGGAGGCCTACTTACACATTCCCATCAGGCAGGAACGCAGAAAATTCCTCAGATTCAAAGCAGGCTCGAGGCACTTTCAATTCTCTGTACTGCCCTTTGGTTTATCTACTGCGCCCAGGGTTTTTACCAAGTGCCTGGCCCCAGTAGTGGCTTATTGCAGACTTCAGGGGATTCAGATTTACCCCTATTTGGACGACTGCCTTATCCAGGCAGACAGCAAGGACCTTTTACTTCAACATCTGGGTTTTGTTCAACGTCTCTTCCTCCTCCTCGGATTTTCAGTGAACATAAAGTCACAATTGATTCCTTCTCAACAAATGATGTTTTTGGGAGCCCTCCTAAATACAACCTTACAAAGGGCTTTCCTTACTCCAGAAAAAAACAAATACAGCTGGCTTCAATTTTCAAAACCTTGGCAACCTTAACTCAGCTCACTGCAAGGAAATTCCTGCAGGCAGTGGGTTATATGGCCTCATGCATTCTGTTAATTCCAAATGCAAGGCTTCATATGAGAAAGCTTCAATAGTACCTGAAAAGTGTATGGTCACAGCATTGCCAAGATCTGGACACTTTGATTCCTCTGATCCCCTGCCTCCAGAAGGAGTTCCTTTGGTGGTCCAGGGTGTGCGCTTTAAACGAAGGGAAGCCTTTTCGTCTACCTCAACCTTCTCAAATCATAACCACGGACGCCTCGGATTATGCTTGGGGAGCACATTTTCTAAACAATTGCCAGCAGGGGACCTGGACAAAGAATCACCTTCACTGGCACATCAATCTGAAGGAAATGTTGGCAGTTCAAAATGCTCTTCTAGCCTTCAAGACCCTTTTGCAACCAGGGCCTCTTCTAATTCGTACAGACAACACCACAGTCATGTGGTACATAAACAAGCAGAGGGGCTCTTATTCTTACCCCCTTTGCAGACTAGCTATGGCTTTATGGGACATAGCTCTAAGTCTGAATCTGCATCTTCAGGCTCAATTCATTCCAGGAAAGCAGAATCTCTTAGCAGACAGCCTAAGCAGAAACATTTTGGATCCTCACGAATGGATGCTAGACACCAACTTATTCAACAGGATAACTGCAGTTTGGGGGTGTCCCCAGATAGATCTGTTTGCATCCCATCTCAATCATCAGCTGCCTCTCTTTTGCACCAGGTCCTTCCACAAAACAGCTTGGAAAGTGGATGCCCTGTCATTCAGTTGGAGGAACCTTTCGGGATATGCCTTCCCTCCTCTTCCCCGGATATTACTGAAAAAACAGGACAAGCCCAAGTTCATTGGCCTCGACAGTTTTGGTATCCAACCTTACAACATCTGTGCTTGGAACCTCCTTGGATCCTTCCTCTGTACCCTTCTCTTCTGTCCCAGCATCAGGGTCAGATGCTACACCCTCATCTCAAGACCCTTTGCCTGGCAGCTTGGCTCTTCAAGGAAATTTGATTTCTTCTAAGCTCCCCAAACAAGTTTTGGATGTTCTTCTAGAAGCCAGACTACCTAGCACTAGGAAATCCTATGCCTCTAAATGGAAAAGGTTTTGTATTTGGATGCAGGACCGTGGCTCTAACCCTTTTGTGCCTGATCTCTTGTCTATTTTGCTTTACCTTTCAGACCTTTTGTCTAAAGGCCTTTCCTTTTCTTCCAATAAGATTCATGCTTCTGCTATCTGTGCTCATTTTAATACTGACCCTCCTGTTTTTTCTCATCCATTGGTGAGACAATTCTTGAGAGAAGCTAAGAATTTGAGGCCTCCTAGGACCCCTCCTGTCCCTGCCTGGGATCTTAACTATGTTTTGGAAAAACTCACTTTGCCTCCTTTTGAGCCTGCTGCGGCTTCTGATATTAAATTTTTATCCTGGAAGACAGTTCTTTTGTTAGCATTGACTTCTGCCAGAAGGGTTTCAGAGTTGCAAGCTCTTATGGCTGTGGAGCCATACCTAATTTTTCATCTTGACAGAGTATCCTTGAGGACCAATCCTACTTTCATGCCTAAGGTGATTTCGAAAGTTGCTTTAAATCAGACAATTCACCTTCCTACCTTCTTTCCTAATCCTCAAAATAAAGGGGAAAGGATTTTGCATTCAATGGACGTACACAGACAGTTACGATTTTACTTGGACAAGACTAAAGAAAATCTAACCAATTGTTTGTTTCTTTTGCCTCCAGTTCTCTTGGAAAGGCTATTTCCAAACAAACTATTTCCAAATGGATTGCCTATGGAATAAGATTTTGTTGCACATCATGGGAAACAAGTTTCCAGGTACTGTGAGAAGTCATTCTACTAGAGCAGCTGCCACTTCTACTGCTTTTCTCAGAGGAGTCCCTACCAAGGATATCTTGGAAGCTGCCACTTGGAGTTCTGTGCATACCTTTTCCAAGCACTACAATCTCCCTTTGTATTCTAAGACCAGGGCAGGTTTTGCCTCTGCTGTTTTGCAGGGCCTTCTTGCTGCCCCTTCTTCTATCTAAGCCTCCTCCCTTTCTTCACTGCTTTGGGATTCCACCCTACAGTTATGACTGCAACAGTGAAACACGAAGAACATAGTACAGTTGTGTATACCTACCATAAATGTAGATGTTCGAGTGTCTTCACTGTTGCAGTCGGTGTTTCCCTCCCTCCTATCCCCTATTTTTTCACTTTATGGTGTGTTTGTGTTTCCTTGAGGGACTCCTGTTTTGTTTATTGGGGATTTCTGACATCTGGGGCAAGAAAGGCTGGAGAAGATGGCGTCAGCTGAGGGCTATGTACCAGAGCGCACTGACGTCAGGGTACTAGCTTGTGCAGCCGACGCCGGACCCAGACTTTGTGATTCTGGCCGACCTCGGGCTGCCTGCCGGCAGGATCACCCTACAGTTATGACTGCAACAGTGAAGACACTCTAACATCTACATTTATGGTAGGTGTACACAACTGTACTTTTCCTGTTGTCAAAATTCTGTGCCCATCTCTGGAGAAGCAGCAGCTGCCATTAGTAACATGGTTGGCCCCATTTTCCCCTGTCAAAAAGAGAGAGGAAACCAAGCATGTATCTACTCCTCAAACTACTTTGAATGGGAGTAGTTTACTGGGACTGGCTCAGGGTTTGATTCAGGCTATTGATCTTTCTTTTACTGGAAGCTACTGTACAAGAAGGAAGGATGCCTCCTCTCCTGCGTGATTAAAGATTTTGAATCTGAACAGGAAGATCCAGGGATGGCTTCAGGATTTTGTCCTCAGATTTCTGATCGTCTCTCTAAGGAGAGCTCTTTCTGATTTTCCCTGTGGAGGGGTTCTCTTTCTCTAAGACTGCTAGAATGTCCCAGTGTTTTTCAGTGGGAGATCATTGAGGTTTCTCAGTCCCTCAAAAAATACTGAGTTGATACAGAACGATTTTCCAGAACCTACACCTATTCCTCCTGTCCTGGCTGCTTTTAGAGGATGTGCATCTTACTGCTTGCAGTTTTACTGATATCCAGCCAGCTGTCCCTGTATAGGCAGATAGAATGTATGAAGTCAGTCAGGCTTTTAAATTTTTATATGCTATTCCCAAACCTGACCCAACAGCTATAGTCTTAGTTGACTTACCTGTTGCTAACCACTTAATTCCAGTCCTACCATTTTTCTAGTAAGGATGGGACAATTGATAGGTATGGGAAAGTGTGTACTTCTGCAACTTTGAATTTCAGAATTTTAAATAGTCAGGCTCATATGTTTATTCTAACATATTGTGAAAGTATGAGGAATGTTTTATCTAGTTCCTTGTGAATACACATCTACTTGGTGTCTTCTGTTGCGCAGGTCACTACTAATTGCGTGCGTGTATCTGTCATATTTCTAGGGCTGTGGCCAGTGTTACAGTTTTAAGGAGGTTTGCTTGGGTACATTCTCTGAACCTTCCGGATGATAAAAATGAGATTTTAAATTCTCCCTTGGATAGAGTTTGTGTTTGGCCCCCCTGCTGTAGAGGTGATGAAATAGGCAAGCTGATCCAGGAAATCAAGTTTTTTCAATCTTTATTTTCCAGTTGTCCAAGCGATTTTTTTTCTTTCTTCTCATCCAGTTTTGGCAAAAAAAGTGTGAACAGTCTCGACAGAATTCGGGTAAATAGACATTCAAGACGTAGCGAGGAGGTCGTCTCAGACCTCCCAAAACCAAGGACACTCAAGTCTTAATGACTGTTCCAAGAGACCTTGTGACCCCCTCCCACCCTGGCCGTCTCTTTTCCAGAAAGTCTGAATCTCCTTTCTTCTGTTTGACGACAGATCATTTCAGACAAATGGGTTCTGGATATCCTTCATCTGGGTTACATGGCAGTGGGAGAAAATCCCTCCTTTCCGGGGGGTAATTCCTCATTCTACAGATAATTTTTAACCTGCTGTTCATCACACAGTGTCTGAGTGATTAAAACCCCTTCTTCACCTGGGAAAGGAGAAGCTGGTTCTATTCAAGGATGTTCCTAATCCCAAAGAATGTTCCTAATCCCAAAGAAAGCTTGAAGACCAGTTTTGGATCTTGCATTCCTAGACCTGTTTGTGATACTGCCCAGATTCAAAATTGTTACTTCACAACATATTGCCTCTTCCAATTTCAAGTTTCCTGGTAACCCAAGACTTGGGCTTATCACATTCTTATTCGTCCAGACTTAATGTGATCCAGACACACAACCTTAAACATCAGATCAGTTCTTTGCCTTCACAGGGGAGGGTTCAGGGAGGATTGCTACCTATGCAACCTCTGGAGACCAATGGTCTTGCACCCCTGCAGTTTATGGGGCAGTGATGGACATACTGCAGTTAGTGTATGTTGCTCATCCTACTGCTGAGCAGATGATGTCTGCTGATCCACAGTTGTGTACCAGCCTTTCATTGAGAGACCATTTAATTAGACTGGTTTTCAGAAAGAAATTTTGAAACTGTTAATTCAGAACACTTATTTATTTTTGCAAGGGGGTGGAGCATGCCCTCTCCCACTCCTCTTAAATTGTATATGCTAACTCCACAGTTGCACAACAATGGAAAAAATATAAAAAAATTCTTTAAAACTATACCATTGGTTGGTGCTGTTTACCACATTGTGGTAAAACTGACCACAGCATTCACATTTTGAAAAGGTGAACACAGAGTGTAGAGGCATCAACGAAGTCTAAATAAGGCGTCCGTAGTTCCCTATGAAGTTAATGTTGTCTGGCTGTAGAAATTTTGCCACAGGTTCAACTTCCAGAAAATTGGGTACCTGGCTGGTGAAGACACATGGCCAGCATTCCAGTAAGGAGATGTAGAAATGCCTAAGGGATCTGAATGGGATATATGAGAATATAGCTGGAGGTGTTAGCAGCTGGGGGTAAATTTTTTTTAAATCTTGTTCAACTGTCATGTGAAGAGCTGATACTAAATGTATATTATGAGGATTCCAGGTTATGAAAATTTGGTTACGGCAATTAAGGCAGAAGGCAGTCTGCTGTTAACCTGTCCCAGTCTTTCTGTCCAGAGAAGCTGAGAGCTTATAACAGAGTCCAGAGCTGTCTCCTAAGTCCTTGAGTCTCCCTCGAATCCCTCTCAAGCCTTTTTTTAATCTGATGATGCAGTGAACAAGCTCTTCAAACCTGGTGCCTCACTTCTTGGCACTGACTTCTGGAGCCCAGCTTTTTTTTTTTTCTGAAGCATGTTTTTTCTCTGACTTGTGTTGCTGATGTTTTTGCTTCATTGTTTCCTACTTAATTAGTGCTTCTTATCTTGGGTGTCTGCTATGACACCAAAGCCAGTACTGGTACTTGCAGTGGTCTTTCGGCAGTAAACCTTGATATGCCACAATACATACCTCTTACAACTTTAGTGTTGGGCAGCTTGTCTGTGCAACATCTGTGGCAGTGGTAACAGCATTTTGTGATGTCTTCAGCTCCATAACTCAAATCCCAGTAGCTGAACCACCTCCCGGTCAGGCGTACTGCAGCTTTTTACTTGGATGCCCTGCAGTGAAGGGGGGAGATCTTTTCAGAACACCAAAATGACCATGCAAAATCGCTGAAGAGAGAGGGCTTGGAATTTTTAGCACCATTTATCGTTCTGCTTGAGGAAAATGTGTATTCTCTTCAGCACAGGGGATATCAAACTATCATGGCCCTCAGACTTCAAAACAGTCCCCAAACCAGCATACTGGATCAGAGCAGTGATTTATACCAGTATTCTAGCTACGTTACCTGCGTTGTGTTTTTTGCCTTGGCAATTGTGGCTGTTGCCCGAGTTTGCTAGTCCTGGTTCAGCACCAGTGGTCGTTTGAGACTCCTGTTTTTAGAGGATCAAAATTTGTAGAATAGCTGCAGATGATTCAGTAAGCTAGAGTGCACTCTGAACCCAATCCATTCCACCCACTGGAGGTTGGCGAAAGTCTGCAGGTTTATCCTGCAGTTCTAAGAGTTTTATCCTAATAAATGAGAGTTGAATTTTAATGTGTTGTTTCCACTCGTACAGTACTACTGTATGTGCACTGATATGAATAATGTTCCTCAGTACTCTCTGATGTGTATACATTCTTTGTGTACGTTTATGGCCTTTGCCTTTTCAGCTAAAAAAAAAAATAAAAAATGAACATGCAAATTAGTTTGCTGTAAAGCTGTCTGAAGGGCGTCTAAATAATGGTGAAGAGTAGTACTTTGCCCTTAAAAAGAAAATGCATTAAGTGGATAAAACCAACATCAACTTGGTCTTTCTTTGTAAAGACCTAGTACGTGTCTTATGCCATCATTCTGTAGAGAATTGGTGTGCAAGTGTCACACAGACGTTTGCTAAGAGTTTATTGGTCCTCGCGAATTTGTCAGTAACTGGTAATGTGTGCTAACTTGTGTATTATACCATGACCCTCCCAAAACGTGCACGCTGATTGGCCAGCGTGCCCGTTGTAAATCGAGTTATACTAATGGAAAAAGGTCCGGTCGCCCGGACTTTTTCCATTAGTATAACTCGTTTTTTTAAAACACTGTCTCGCTATGTTAAATGGGTTTAACATAGCGAGACAGTTTTAAAATAAGCAACGGAGATGTCCGTTGCTTATTTTAAAACTGTCTCGCTATGTTAAACTCATTTAACATAGCACTAAAAAGCAACTGAGATCTTGCTTTCTCCGTTGCTTTTGCCCACAGCTCTGATGTACTGCGCAGGCGCGCAGTACATCAGAACTGCCGCGGATGCCAGACATCTCCGGAAGGGCAGTAAACAGGCATTATACTATGCCATTATTTAAGAAAAGTAACAGTTTCTTTTCTTAAATAATGTCATGGTATAATAACCACTTCTGGGTGGTAATGCTAAATTTACCCACGGTTTGCTTTGTTTGGTCCCTCGACAAACCACGCCAACCGTGGGTAAATTTAGCATTACCCACACCCAGGCGTGGGTTATTGCTATAGTGTCTCAGTCTTTGATCTGTTTTTATTTAAAGACATTTAAAGTAATATGTTTTTACTGTTTGCACATGTGAACTCCACAGGATAGTATTCTGTATTTTCTTTTATATCAACTTGTTTAAAAAAAAATAGAAATTGAGATGTTAAGCAGGCGAGAGGATAAGATAGGAGGGGACCTAAAATGGAGGATTTTCTAAAAATCAAATGAAGATGAATCATCTAGTCCAGCACAACTTTCAAAAGTCCTTTATTTCTTCCCTCTGAACTTTGTGATGCTTAAAATCAGAGGTTAGCAGCCTTTTGTTTTTAACCTATGTTATGGTGGTGGCAAATCTGGGAGATCAAATGTTGGAAGAACCTAGCAATTTCTGTCTAGCTTTACCCACCATAGTGTATTCAGTTCAACCCTGTCTTACTGCAGCTGGTTTAATTGTAAAGGCAGGGACATATCTGTATCAACTGCTGAGAGTCTGTGGAGCACAGAGTCATGAATTTGTACAAGGGCTTGCAAAGTTTTTTAAAAGGGTAAAATGTGAGGAAAGAACTCCTTCCCTTGATTGGGTTTCCCAAACATTATTTGCATATGATGTAAATATACTTTTAGCGTTCAGATAATGAAAAAAAAGTTTCTTTCCAGGAAAAAAAATTCAGTTGGCATGTAATGAATCCAGCTATTCCTAAAAGATTTTGAAAAGTCGAGTCTCTGTTACTAAGTGTACAGTAGCATGGAGTTGCTTTAGAGTAAAATAAAAGCATTTGTCAGTGAAGAGTATTGACTTGTACTATACATGTACTGAAGCATTAGTGGCTAAAGGTCATTGGGGAGAAGATCGAGTTCAGCATTTTTTTCTTGTTTAAAACCTTTGTTTCACTAAGCTCCACTGATAGAGATACAACAGTAGTATTTTGCTGTTTTATAGGAAAATATATATTGCTTTTACAGGCTCTTTCAAAAGCAGTAGCTAACACTTGAACCTGTAGTGGCAGCATTTCACTCTGAAACCATGATATTCCCTAAACACTGAACAAATGCTGTTGATTGCAGGGTAGAGCACACTGCAGTTTGCTCTTGAGTTTAAAAAAAAAAAAAAAAGGCTTTCATAGTTCCTTTTGAACACAAAACAATGTACTGCATTTTTGCTGTTAATTGCAATTAAATTGCATTACTCTACTGTGTAGATAAGGGCAACCGGAAAGAATCATTGATTGATTTAGGTTGAAGGGTGCTAATGAAAGGGATAGCTTTTCAGTTACTCATCAGAATTACTAAGCTGGCAGAAGAGGATGAGCATCAGCAAAGGTATCCTCCCCTTAATAAATGGGCATATTACTGTCTTCTGCAGGGCCATAGTTTGGTGAGGATGTTTTGTTGTGCGTGTTGTAAGTTGTACAAAGCTTAACAGTTTAGAGTAAGAGAGAGGAGTAATGATAATGAAGACAAAAAAAATAATTTAACACCAGCATTCTATGTCACTGCATGAATCTTGGTTGCCCTTGGACTAATTTCTTCAGCATGTACACTGGCTGGGCATGGAAAGTAATTACTTTGCACTCCTGGTTGCAAAATTGACTACTTTTTGGTTCATCGGGTTTGTATTTAAATATACCTGATTTTACTTTGTCATTCCAGTGAACCAGGGAGGATGAGTTTTTCTTAATGCTGCACATATATATAAATTAGCCTTAATATTATTTGTCTTTAAAAGATGTACTGGAACTGTATTGAATTATTAGTATAAAGGTATGTGATCAGACATTAAGAAGTATAAGCATTTTAATCTTTAAAATTGTATTATGTAGCTGTTTGGTTTTGTTACAGGGCTAGTCCAACGTGGCAGTGCTTCTTTAGTAGCTTCCCTAGAAGAACCGTGAAGTATTAAAACCGTTGAAATTATCGGTATAAATGTTTCACATTGTCAATTAAGAAATAGTGTAGAACCTCACAGTTGAGGCCAATGAATAGTAAGCAAGTATGAACATATTAAGTGAAGAATAGCTAATAATAGTAACAGTAGTAATTTGGTTATCCTTCAGTTATCATTTATAGAGTAATATGCCATGCTGACAGTAAATGTATAGATTATCATAGTCTCAGCTGAAGTTGGATTATGTTAAGAGGGACAGCAAAATATGACTGCTACAATATTTAGAATGAATATTTAAAGATTTTGTATAACAGGTCATTGTAGGCAGGTGTATATGTAGTTATTTTTCCTACTGAATTGTAGCTTAAAAGTATGAATCAATTTTGTCGGTCTTATTTAGGTGGGGAGCAGGAACATAGCCATTTTTGCTAAGTTGTGTGCTCAGACAATGCATTTTTTTCTATACATTCTGTTGTGGTGGAGCAACATGTGTTCTGATTTACAGGGAAGCAAAATACTCCATTTTGCTGTTTGAATAGTCTTACTTTCTTGAGCCTTTCATTTAAGGAAGCTGCATATGCAGCAAGTATATTATTGTTTTAAATCAAAAGTGCTGACGAAAGCCCTAGTAAACAATTAGACTGTGTCATGGAGTAGCAAAGTAAATAATTTTGCTTTTTGATTAAAAGCATGATGCTTCCACAAGTGCCGCTCATTGTAAGGAAGCAGTGTATAGCATTTTACTGTTTAAAAATTCACTTTCACAACCTCTGTCAGAAGCATTAGCAGACAGGTTTTACGTGTTCAAAATAAAAGTTGATCATGGGTAAGCATGTGACATTTTGCTGCTGATTTGGAAAAAACGTATATTGTTTTAATGAACTGTTAATTGTGAGGCGTCTGTATACGACTGCTGTTTAAAACATGATGGTATCGGTCTTAATCCTGTTTGGTCATGGCAAAGCAATCTGCAGCACTTTGCTGTGATTAGGAAAATAAATCTGCAGTTGCTGTGTGCGCACTCAGGTGCTCTAGTAAACAATTGTGCTTGTGCATGATTAAATGAATAAAGATGATCATGGAGATGTAACATTTTGACAAATGTTTCATTGTTTTACATTGGCTGGCCTTTTATCATGCATTGACTTTTTAATAGTCTGCTTTGACTGCACTGATAAACAATGGACAGTCTTGGCACCTAGCTGTGGCTGTATATTACAGCCTAAGTTTTAGAACATTACCTACTCAATGTATCTCACCAGAAAACTTTGATTTTATTCAGCAGCAGCAAATAAACTGCAACATACCAGCTCACCAAAGCCAGAGTTCCTTTTTGTTATCAGTGCAGCGGTTGGTGGTGTCGCCGCACAGCAAGAGGTTCTCCCTTTCGATTCTCTGCTGGAGCGCCTTCTGTGTGGAGTCTGCATGTCCTCCCCACGGTCGAGTGAAGTTAGACATGCAGGTAGGTGCGAGCGTGAATGGGCATGCCTTCATTGAAGGTTGGGCGTCGGGCTGGCAACTTGGCACTGTAAAAATCCACTGCCAATCATGAGCAGACCGGAGTTCCACTGTGGCGACCCCTAACTGGGAAAAGCTGAAAGTCAAACCACAACACAGTGCAAAAATGTTTAAGATGTCTATTCAGAGACTATACGAGGTGACATCAGTCAGTATAGAGGTTTCAGTAATCAAAGCTACCTTCATTGTTTTTATTTTTTTCACTGTTGTTGAATGCTGGAGTTTCTGATGACACACTCTGGTTTGTTTGCTTTGGTATATTACAAGTCATGGAGCGATGCGTTTTCTGTTGTGCATGAAAGCCACATTATGCCCAACCATCATGTTGCACTTGTTCATACACAAGCTAACAGAGCTGCCTTTTTTTGTTTTTATGTCTTTTTGAAACTTTATTCTGTCCTAAAATTGATCCTGCCATTTTGTATTCAATATTTTTAACGACCGAGTTGCTCAAGGCTGTTTTTACTGCCTGTCCTTTCCTCCCTGTAAAGATTTATACACAACATGTTTTTGTACAGAGAAAACCCATATCTAAGATGAGAGTACAAATGATAGGGAAGAGAAGTTTCAGTGGTGCAAAAAAGATGCTATGACTTATTGAGCAAATACCCTCAAAACCAGTAGCTATCTCCACTGTTGGGAGATTTTAGACTAATTTTTATTTCTGTTACTGTTTCTAATTCACTGCTGTCTGCAGCTAGAAAACAGCCTTGATAAGATGCTAGGCACTCACAAGTTTTCTTTTTAAAAATCCAATTGTTGACCAGGCTGTAATCTATGTGGACAGACAGTGGATGTTCTTCGTCTCACATTGCTGCAGTCATGACCTGTGGGTAGTCCGCTGTCCTCGGTCGGCCCGAATACCAAAGGGCTAGGCTGGCGTCGGTCATTGTCGCTTAGAGCTGACGTCAGTATGCAGTAGTACTTAAGCGCATGACCGACGCCATATCCTCAGTCTTTCTTGCAGCGTGGTCCGAAGCAGTGTTTGCGAGTGCCGTTCGGCGTTCTGAAATTTTCATTTACCGAGTTTCAGACCGAAGACCAAGTTGGGCTAAGTACCCCGTTGGGGAAAGTTTTATTTTTTCTTGCCTCAGTTATCCGGATGTCAGATCTATTTGCTTCCCCACTGAATTTTCAACTTCCAAAATTTTGCACAAAGATGTTCCATCCAGATGCTTGGAAAGTGGATGCTCTGTCTTTCAGTTGGAACAACCTTCTCATTTATGCTTTTCCTCCTCTGCCTCTTCTCCCCAAGGTACTCTTGAAAGTCAGACGGGACAAGCCTTGCATGATTCTAATAGCACCAGACTGGCCACGTCAACATTGGTATCCTCTGCTGAGGAGTTTAATCCAGGAGCCTCCTTGGCCTCTGCCACATTCCTCATTTGTTGTCCCAGTCAAACAATCATTTTCTCAATGTTCAGGTGCAGTCCCTCCATCTGACAGCCTGGCGTATTCTGTGATGGAGCCGGTGGGGTCTCAGCTTCCTCAACAGGTTTTAGATGTCATTTTGGAAGCTAGGCGGCCTAGCACTAGAAAAGTTTATGCTGATAAATGGAAGAGATTTTTTTCTTTGGAGCACTGCAAAGGGTTTTGATGTTTCAGTGCCTAATTTGAGTTTTGCACTACAGTACCTTACTGAATTACTGGACAAGGGTTTGTCATTCTCTTCTGTGAATGTTCATGCTGCGGCCATTTCTGCTCACTATGATTGTGACCCTCCTTTATTTTCCCATCCTTTGTTCAAACAATTTCTCAGAAGGGCAAAGAATATAAGACCCCCACGTAGAGCTCCTACTCCTTCCTGGGATCTCAATTTTGTTTTGGAAAAGCTTACTTTACCTCCTTTTGAACCTGCAGCTACGTCCGAACTGAAGGTTGTCTTGGAAGACTGCTTTTTTGTTGGCCATTACTTCTGCCAGGAGGGTATCTGAATTGCAGGCTCTCATGGCAGTTGAACCTTTTTTGATATTCCATAAGGATAGAGTTTCTTTGCGGACTAATCCTACTTTTATGCCTAAAGTGATTTCTAGTGTGGCCTTGAATCAGTCTATTCATTTGCCTACTTTTTATGCTGAACCCCAAAATAAAGGGGAAAAAGTCTTGCATTCTTTGGATATCCATAGGCAGTTACGTTACTACTTGAACAGAACTAAGGAGTTCAGACAGACTCAACAGTTATTTGTTTCTTTTGCTTTGAGTTCACAGGGGAAAGCTGTTTCTAAGCAGACTATTTCAAAGTGGATTGGTCATTGTATTGCCTTTTGTTATTCTCATCATGGGAAGGATGTCCCTGCTGGGATCAGGCCTCATTCTACTAGGGCTACTGCCACTTCTACTGCTTTTTTGAGGGGTGTAGCTACTAAGGATATTTTGGAAGCAGCTACTTGTAGTTCTGTACACACTTTCACTAAGCATTACCATCTCCCTCTCTATTCCAAGTCCAGGGCTGGGTTTGCCACTGCAGTTTTACAGGGCATGTTAGCAGCCCCTAATTCTTTGTAATTTGCCAGCCTCCCTTTTCCGTTGCTTTGGGATTCTACCCACAGGTCATGATTGCAGCAATGTGAGACGAAGAACATAGTACAGTTTTGTACCTACCATAAATGTAGATGTTCGAGGATCTACATTGCTGCAGTCCTATTTTCCCTCCCTCCTTCCCCTCTATAGGTTGGGGTTGCTGGGTTTCATTGGAGATATTCTTTGTTTACACACGGGGGGGTTGTTGGTTTTTTCCTATTTTTGGCTTTGGCCTTTCCTTTTAGGCCTTCTGACATCTGGGGCAAGAAAGACTGAGGATATGGCGTCGGTTATGCGCTTAAGTACTACTGCGTACTGACGTCAGCTCTAAGCGACAATGACCGACGCCAGCCTAGCCCTTTGGTATTCGGGCCGACCGAGGACAGTGGACTACCCACAGGTCATGACTGCAGCAATGTAGATCCTCTAACATCTACATTTATGGTAGGTACAAAACTGTACTTTCTAAATCCTTTACTATTATCCCAGTCTCATATGAAAGATAGCTTGGCCTTTAGCAGGTATGCATATAAGGTGTATTCCTCTTCCTGCATTGGCTTTCATAGCAATTCATTGCCAGTCACACATGGCAAAAGACTTTCTTTCCATTCTTGCTGACATTCGACAATCTCCATTTAGCTTTCCTGCTTCTGACATTTAAAATCAGCCAGTCAGATGTAGTAAGATGTTCTTCGTATTTCACTGTTGCAGTCATCCCATTTGGGTTATCCCTGCCAGGGTAGTCCTCGGCTGGCCCGAATACCAAAGGCTTAGTATTTCTGCGTCTGTTGCTGTCGCTTCAGGACAGACGTCAGGTCATCAGTAGTATAAAGTAAGGCAGCTGATCCCATTATGTCAGTCTTTCATGCCATGGAGCCCGAAGCAGTTCGCACGAGTGCTGGTTGGCCACTACTCGAGTTTCGTCTACCGAATTGAAGCTGAAGTCTTCTAAAGCTAAGTACCCCGTTGGGGATCCTTTTTTCTTGCAGTAACTGATGTCAGAAAAAGTTGTCTCGCCTGTGGAAAGCAAATACCACACCGGCACTCATTCTTACTGCGTCACTTGCTTAGGCCCAGATGACCATGTTCCCCGCTGTCACGTCTGTGCTTTGTTCAGCGCCAGAACTATCCATCGTCAGGCCCTTATTGTAGCTAGATATTTTCACTTAGTCCACGAACTCCGATATGGCTTCGGTAAGCCATCCGACAGCAGATCTCCTGAAAAAATGTAAAGATAAAGACAGACACGGACCACACAGGTCCAAACCTACTGCCGACGCTCCCGTAAGCTAGTAGTCAGTTCTCTGGTCCTCAGTGAGGCGCTTATGCAGCCCCTGATGCCCGCTTCTGTGGATTCGCAGGCCGCTACCGAGACTTTGGAGTCCGGTATGTCGCAAAACTCTTCTTCGACGCAAAACTCTTCTTCGACTAAGGATCCTGTGGTCGTCTCTACCTTGGATGGGTCTGGAGCAGCTGAGCAGGTACTGGCTTCCGAGGAAGTCCTTCGCACTACTGATTCTCGACACAGACGTCTTTTGTGACTACTGTTCTTTCAGAAACTGCAGAGATGTCCTTCAAGGATGCATCTGCAGTCCTTACAAATGGGTTGTCCTGTCGTCAGGCAGCCCTTCGGTCGGCCGGATTCCAAAGTCTGGGTCTGGCCTCGGCTGGTGTCTCACTTCACCCGACGTCATAGCTGCAGTTCTTCGGGTATAAAGGCATCAGCCAACGCCATTTTCCTCAGTCTTTCTTGCCGCGTGGCGCCCGAAGCAGAAGCTGTTCGCAAGTGCCGGTCGGTCAGAACCAGAGATTACTACTACAAGTACCAAAGACTTCTAAAAAGCTAAGTACCCCGTTGGGGACTCTTTCTTGCCTCAGCCAATGTCAGAAATAGTGAATAACTGTTTAAATTGTGGGAAACAAATACCTCATAAAGATTTCCACTCTTACTGCTTACCTTGCTTAGGCCCAGACCACGACGTAGCAGCTTGTCTAGCCTGTGCTTCTTTCAACCGACGAACGCTTAGACGTCGGTCTGAATTTGCTGAAGAGTTTTTCGGCTCCGCTTTTGCTTACATTATGCCGTCGGATACTCCGACTACGCAAATTTCTAAAAAACGCAAGGAAAAGGACCGACACTCGCGGTCCGCGGTTTCGGCCGAAACCGCGGTTAAGCCAATCATGAGTGTCTCTGTTTCGGCTGAAACAGAGTCCACGGTTCTTCCTTCGGCCGAAAGCTTGCCACTTAGAGGCCTCATCCAGCTTGGCTGAATCTGCTACTGAAATCCCACCTGCTCCTGCAGGTTCACAGGATTTATCAGATACTATCCCTTTGGATATTTCTACCCCTGCACGTGGAGCTGCTAGGCCTCCTGCATCCATGTCGATTAAGGCATTTGCCAGGGCTAAAGCAGCAAAAACTACCAAAACTGTGCCTGCTAAGACCCCCTCTCACAGGCCCAGTTCTAGTTCACAAATGCTTAGTCTAGCAGAGGATCTCATTTCTTTGATCCGGGATCCCAACCACATCCAGACAGGGCCTCTCACCCACCTCCAGAGAAGAGGACTAGAGTAGAGCCCCATGAGCCAGTTTCTTCAGATGGCTCCTCTGATGAATCAGATAATTCAGACCCTCCAGAGGCCCCTTTTCTCCTTATGAGGACTCTGATGCAGAAGAGTCCATTCCTTCTGCCTCTCCGCCTGAGGAATTTTCTTTGGGGAAACCTTGCATGCTATGAGGGAACAATTTCAATGGCAGGGCCAGGATTTTTCAGACTCTAGGAAAAGGCTTAGAACCTTTTTGCATTTGCCACAGCATAGGCCTTTAGCCATTCCTCCAGTACTTACTGTTGTGGATGATGCTTTTAATGATGCTTGTACTGCTCCTGATTCTCTTCCTCCGGCCCCTGCTAAGCCCGATAGGTACTACAGGGTTCCGGACACACATTATCATTTGTATAAGGCCCCTTTTGCAGATCCCGAAACTATCTCCCAGGGACCCAAGGCTGTAGCAGCTACCTCTAACAAAAACCCCCTCCCCTCTGAAAGGGAATCTAGGGCCTTAGAGAGATGGGGTAAAAAAGTTTACACTTATGCTACTCTTTCAGCTAGGGCCTTGAACTGTCAATTCCACATGATTCAGTATCAGGAATTTATGTTAGACCAGTTAACTAAAAAACTGTCCTCGGATGAACCATTAGACAAAAAATCTGTACAGGAAATGGTACATAACATTCAGCAGGTCAGTAATCATTCCTTAAAATGCGGCTATGATGCACTGGAGGCTTCCTTTAGATCAGCCATGACTGGCACAGTGATCAGAAGACATGCATGGTTGAAAGAGCAGTCCTTACCAGACCATGTTAAATCAAAGCTCCTAGATGCTCCCATGGATAAGCTCAATTTGTTTAGCTCCCTGCAGCAGGTGCTGAAGAAGGTGGAAGAGAAAGCAAAATCTGTCCAGACAGTCAAGGATTTCTTGCAGGTCCAGCCTCCAAGGTTTAGCAGGAACTGGCCTTCCAAGAATTGGTCCTTTCCAGACATCTCCAGAGCTCCGAGAGGCAGGAATAGACGCTCAAGAGGCAGGGGTCAATCCAGAGGTGCCTACAGGGGACGTCAGTGGCAGGCTAACAACCAGCGAGGTACAGCCACAGATCCAGCCACCACCACTTCCACAGGACAATCACAGTGACTTGGCTCTGGCACCGCCTACCAGGGAACAACTAGAGGCACCCTTAGGCGGGAAGCTAGCCTTATTTTCAGTAAACTGGCATTAAATCACAGGAGACAAATGGATTTTACAGACAATAGACTAAGGTTACAGGTTTCACTTCTATACTCTACCAAGGAAGAGAGGAATGCCAAACCTACCTCCAAATCAGAAGACAGAAGCTCTAGAACAAATAACTCACTAAGGATGAGAGCTGTAGAAAGGGTACCATCTATGGAACAAGGGCAAGGATTTTACTCAAGACTTTTCCTGGTACCAAGAAAAGAAAACCAATGGAGGCCTATTCTCGACCTGTCCGCTTTAAACACATACCTCATTGTTCCAAAATTCAAAATGCTGACCCTACAGCAGCTTCTTCCCATGCTGGGCAAGGAGTCTTGGCTGGTAACTCTAGATCTCAAGGAGGCATACCTGCACATCCCCATACGACCAAATTGCAGAAGATACCTCAGATTTCTTGCAGGATCAGAGCATTATCAATTCTCAGCATTGCCCTTTGGCTTATCTACTGCGCCCAGAGTATTCACGAAATGCCTGGCATCAGTAATTGCTCATTGCAGGCTTCAGGGAATTCAAATTTACCCTTACCTGGACGACTGCCTGTTACAAGCGGACAACAAAACAAATTAACAAAAGATTTGCAAAGGGTCATTCATCTACTACAAGCCCTGGGATACACAGTCAATATAAAAGTCAAGGCTGATACCATCCCAAAGGATAACCTTCTTGGGTGCAGATCTGGACACATCAAAACAAATGGCATTCCTGACAGTAGAAAAACAGGAGCAACTCCTTTCTACTTCATGGCATTAACAAAGCAGAACCAGCTAACAGCAAGAAAAGTCCTGCAAGCTCTCGGTTACATGGCATCCTGCATAATATTGATTCCACATGCCAGACTACATATGAGAAAGTTACAGTGGTACCTAAGGAATTTATGGTCTCAGCACAAGCACAGCCTAGAAACCCAAATTCCAATAATTCCATGCCTGAAGCAAGAATTCCAATGGTGGGCTCAGGCCTGTCAAACAAACAAGGGACTGCCCTTCCACAGCACTCAACCAAGCCAGACCATCACAACAGACGCTTCAGACCTCGGTTGGGGGGCACACATGCTGGACAAGTGCATACAAGGCTTATGGACTCAAGACCAGCTGCACCTACACATAAATCAAAAGGAAATGCTGGCAGTAAAACTGGCAATTCAAGCATTCAGACCATTTCTTCGACAGGGTCAACTGCTGATAAGGACGGACAACACCACAGATATGTGGTACATCAACAAACAGGGAGGCACACATTCATACCCTCTATGCCGGATGGCAATGGACCTCTGGAATGTGGCACTGAGCTTCAACATTCAGTTACAAGCAATTTTTGTGCCAGGAAAAGAAAATATACTAGCAGACATCCTAAGCAGAACTGCCACGGATGCCCACGAATGGATGCTGCATCCGGACATCTTCAAAACCATTACAAGGAAATGGGGACTACCAGAAATAGACTTATTTGCATCCCCACACAATCACCAACTGAAAAAATTCTGCACAAGGACGTACCACCCACTTGCTTGGAAAGTGGACTCCCTATCTTTCAGTTGGAAAAACCTGACAGCATATGCATTCCCACCTCTTCCTTTGATGCACAAGGTGCTATTGAAGATCAAAGAAGACCGTCCAAGGATCATCCTGATAGCTCCAGACTGGCCAAGGCAACATTGGTACCCATTACTGAGGAGTATGTCTCGGGAACAAATATGGCCTCTGCCCCTAGTTCCCTACACAGAACAACTTCAAAACCCTGCATCCAAACCTGAAAACACTGCAGCTGGCTGCCTGGAACATTGCATAAGACCAAATAACCCAGATTTATCTCAAAGGGTTAAAGACATTATCTTGGAGGCTCGCAGACCCTCAACAAGAAAAAATTATTCAGCAAAATGGAAAAGATATCTCATTTGGAGTACAGCAAAAGGAGAGAATGTGTGTCTGGTAAACATAGCTAACATCCTGGAATACTTGGCAGAGCTCTTCCACAACGGCCTGTCCTATTCTTCCATTAAGATTCATGCATCAGCCATTTCAGCAGAATACAACTTGGATCCTCCAGTCTTCTCACATCCTCTGCTCAGGGAGTTTCTGAGAGGAATTAAAAATGTAAAACCACCTAGAAAGCCACCATTGCCAGCATGGGACTTGAACTTTGTGCTAGAAAAATTGACACTACCTCCTTTCGAACCAGCAGCAACAGCAGAATTACAATACTTATCATGGAAAACTGCTTTCCTGCTTGCAATCACTTCAGCAAGAAGGGTATCTGAGCTACAGGCATTAATGGCAGTACAGCCCTTCCTGATCTTCCATCAAGATAGTGTCCATGAGAACTAATCCTACTTTTATGCCAAAGGTGGTCTCCAGGGTATCTTTAAATCAAGCTATCCACCTACCTACATTCTTCCCCAACCCACAGAACAGGGGAGAAAGACTGTTGCATACCTTGGATGTACATAGACAATTACGTTACTACCTGGACAGGACCAAGAGCAACAGAAAAACTGACCAGCTACTGGTAGCATATGTAACAGGAATGGAAGGAAAAGCAATTTCAAAACAGACTATCTCTAAGTGGATAGGAAATTGCATTAGATTTTGTTACTCCTACCATGGGAAGAAAACTCCAGAAAACATCAGGCCTCACTCTACAAGGGCTACAGCCACTACCACAGCTTTTTTACGAGGAGTGGCTACCAAAGACATTTTAGAGGCTGCTACTTGGAGCTCCGTGCATACATTTGCCAAACATTATAATTTACCTTTATACTCCAGATCCCGAGCAGGTTTTGCCACTGCTGTTTTGCAAGGGATCTTAACTACACCATAATCTTATTTCTCCTCCTCCCCCAGTTTGGCTATGGTATTCTACCCATTTGTAAGGACTGCAGATGCATCCTTGAAGGACATAGTACAGTTTTGTACCTACCATAAATGTAGATGTCCGATAGGCGTGCATCTGCAGTCAGGATTACCCACCCTCCTTCCCCTCTGTGGTACTCCTAGGGTATTTGCCCATCTTGTAGCTAGCTGGGGGAATCTATTATGGTGTATTTGTTTGTATATATGTGCATACATGCTTATTTTTTGTTTGCTCTCTACTATTTGGAACCATTTGCATTTATCCAAATTTAGCCTTCCTAGAGGGCACCTGGCATCTGGGGCAAGAAACACTGAGGAAAATGGCGTCGGCTGATGCCTTTATACCTGAAGAACTGCAGCTATGACGTCGGGTGAAGTGCGACACCAGCCGAGGCCAGACCCAGACTTTGGAATCCGGCCGACCGAAGGGCTGCCTGACGACAGGACAACCCATTTGTAAGGACTGCAGATGCATCCTTGAAGGACATCTCTGCAGTTTTTGAAAGAACAGTAGTCACAAAAGACGTCTGTGTCGAGAATCAGTAGTGCGAAGGACTTCCTCGGAAGCCAGTACCTGCTCAGCTGCTCCAGACCCATCCAAGGTAGAGACTACCACAGGATGCTTAGTCGAAGAGTTTTGCGACATACCGGAAGGCCCAGATGACCATGTTCCCCACTGTCGCGTCTGTGCTTTGTTCAGCGCCAGAACTATCCATCGTCAGGCCCTTATTGTAGCTAGATATTTTCACTTACAGTCCACGAACTCCGATATGGCTTCGGTAAGCCATCCGACAGCAGATCTCCTGAAAAAATGTAAAGATAAAGACAGACACGGACCACACAGGTCCAAACCTACTGCCGACACTCCCGTAAGCTAGTAGTCAGTTCTCTGGTCCTCAGTGAGGCGCTTATGCAGCCCCTGATGCCCGCTTCTGTGGATTCGCAGGCCGCTACCGAGACTTTGGAGTCCGGTATGTCGCAAAACTCTTCTTCGACTAAGGATCCTGTGGTCCATCTCTACCTTGGATGGGTCTGGAGCAGCTGAGCAGGTACTGGCTTCCGAGGAAGTCCTTCGCACTACTGATTCTCGACACAGATGTCTTTTGTGACTACTGTTCTTTCAAAAACTGCAGAGTTTCTTAGGCCCAGGGTATGAACCACACCCAAGAAACTGACAACCCAATCTCAGGCACCTGCTTTCTTGCCTCAGTCTCAAATGCTTAAATTGGTGGAAGACCTTATCATGCTGATCAGGGGAAGCCAAGCTACCCCTTCCAAAAAGCTACCCCTTCCAAAAGGAAAAGAAATCTGTGCCCTGTAGTTTTGTCTAAACAGGAGTCCAATGACTCTGATGCATCTGAATATGAAGACATGAAGCTCCTCTCTGCTTATGAGGATTTTGATGCAGAAGAATTCCATTCCTTCAGCCTCTCCCCTAGAGGATATTTCCTTTGGGGAAATCCTTCATACCTTAAGGGAGCATTTCCAATAGGAAAGTCAGGACTACCCTCAGTCTAAAAAGAGACTCAAGGAATTCTTGGATCTTCCACAGCACAGACCCTTGGCCATCACCTAGTCCTGTATGTTGCGGAGGATGTTTTCCTGGAATCCAGTTTGACTCCTGACACCCTCCCTCTTGCACCCCAAAAAAGTTACTACGGAGTCCATGACTCTCTCAAATTTATTTTTAAAAATCCTGCTGCTGACCCTGAGGAAATCTCTCAAGGGCCTGAAGGAATTAAAGCAACCTCTGCTAAGAATCCCACCCCCTCAGACCTCAGGTAGGGATTCCCGAGCACTAGACAGATTGGGTAAAAAGTATACACTTCAGCTACTCTTTTGCTATCATAGCACTAAATTTGTTATTTCCATATGCTAAACTTTCAGCAACATACCCTGGAACTCCTCAAACAAAAATGTCTTCTTTCCTGCTTGTGCAGAATCTAGAGAGTTACAAGAGTTGATGCATTATGCAAGTCAAGTTACTAAACACACCTTGCACTGTGGTTTTGACTCCCTAGAAGCTTCTTGCATGGTAGCAGTCACCGGATCTGTCCTTAGAAGGCATGAATGGCTTAAGGAACAGCCCTTGCCGGACTATGTTAAATCTAAATTGTTGGATACCCCCTTGCACAAAGAGAACTTATTTGGCACTAAGGCAGAAGAGGTCTTAAAAAAGAGGGAAGAAAAAGCAAAATCTATGCAGACAGTTAAGGATTTTTTTACAGGTCTAGCCACCCAGGTTCAGCAGGCATTGTCCCACCAAGCACTGGTCCTTTTTTGCTCCCACCAGGCCAGTTCAGCCCAGACCCCTGGGAGCCAGGCCCCCCCCCAGACATCAGCCACAGGGAATGCAGAGATCTAAGTAGTGGACTACCTCCACTTCAAAACCAGGGAGTTCTAAGCCACCCCCTTATGGTAAGAACTCAGTGACTCTCCTCCCCCAGCCCCTCCCTCTGCCCACCTTCACTTACCCCTAGGAGGAAAACTGCCCTTTCACGCAAGCACCTGGGCCACCATTACCAGTGACCGCTGGGTTCTCAACATAGTGTCCCAGGGATACAAATTTTCTTTCCACACCCTTCAACTCCAAAAGGATTCCCAGATCTACCTCCAAACCAATGGGGAGAGGTGCAAAAGCAAGTCCATTCCCTGATCCCTATGAGGGGAGTAGAGTACGTTCCTGCAGAACAGAAAGGCCAAGGTTTCTACTTCAGACTTTTTCTGGTACCCAGAAAAGAGGACACTTGGTGCCCCATCCTTGATCTATCCATTGTAAGCACTTTCCTGGTGATCCCAAAATTCAAAATGCCCACCCTCCAGCAGCTGCTACCCATGCTGTCCAAGGATACTTCGCTAGTCACCCTAGACCTAAAAGAGGCCTAGAGGCCTACCTCCACATTCCTGTCGGGGAATCCTACAGGAAATGTCTCCATTTCAGGGCAAGATCTCAGCACTTTCAGTTCTCTGCACTTCCCTTTGGCTTGTCTACTGCTCCCAGAGTTTTCACAAAATGTCTGGTTCCGGACACTGCCTTTTGCAAACAAAGGAATATCCAAATTTACCCATACTTGGGACGACTGCTTAATTCAGGCAGACAGACAAAAAAGGTTTCTCAAGCACCTGGCCTTTGTAAAGTCACTATTAACCACCCTAGGGTAGACAATCCATGAAAAGAAATCCAAGCAGGTACCCGCCCAAAGAATTATATTCCTGGGAGCAAGCCTGGACACAGCATCCCAGATGGCATTGCTTACACAGGAAAAGCAAACTTTCCTGACAGCCTACTTCTCTCAACTAGCCACCAGACCCAAGCTATCTCCAAGGAAAATCCTGCAAGCTCTGGGGTTCATGGCATCTTGCATTCTACTCATTCCATATGCCAGACTGCATATGAGGAAACGTCAGTGGTACCTAAAAAGCCTTTGCTGTCAACACTCAAGACCTGGAGACTCTCATACCTACAATACTTTGCCTCAGAAAAGATTTTCTTTGGTGGGCATCAGCATGCTTTCACAACAAGGGGCTACCTTTCTCACCACCCCTTGTCACCCAGACCCTCACCACAGATGCATCAGACTATTCCTGGGGTGCACACCTGGATGGCAGGTGCATACTGGGCCAATGGAGCCTACAGCAACTCCATCAACCAAAAAGATGATGGCTGCCCAGCACGCGTTGATAGCTTTCAAGCCCCTTCTCTCCCCAGGGGCTCTCCTGTTCAAAACAGACAACACCACTGTGATGTGGTATATCAGTAAGCAGGGAGGGACTTTCTGTTATGCTCTCTGCAGGCTTGCTATGACCCTTTGGCACATGGCCTCAGCCATGCGAATACACCTGCTAGCACAAGTTCTTCTAGGTTCTCTCAACTCTCTGGCAGACCACTTGAGCAGACGTCTTCTGGGCCCACACGAGTGGCAGCTCAACAGAAGAACCTTCACTCTAATAACTCAGAAATGGGACACCCCGAAGGTCAACCTCTTTGCCTCCCACACCAACAGTCAGCTCAGCAGGTTCTGCACCATGGAGCATCACTGCATGGCTTAGAAAGTGGATGCCCTGTCCTTCCCCTGTATCAGTCTATTGTTCTGTGCCTTTCCTCCACTACCTCTCATTCCAAGGGTACTGCTCAAAATAAAGGTGGAAAAAAAGACAATTTATTATAGCTCCAGACTGGCCTTGCCAACAATGGTACCCCTTGCTGCGCAGCCTGTCCCCACTGCCACCATGGCATCTTCCTCGGATTCCAAACCTCCTGACCCAGAGGGAAGAGGAATTCATACATCTCCAATTGCAAACACTCAGTTTGGCAGCTTGGCTTATTCCCCAACCCCCAATCAGTCTGCCAACTTCCGTAAACGGGTTCTAGATGTTATACATGAGGCCAGACGCCCTAGCACTAGAAAGTCTTATGCTGACAAATGGAAAAGGTTCTGCACCTGGATTCAGGCTAAGGAGCCAATATGGCACAGCCCTCCCTCTCATCGTGGATTACTTAGCTGACTTGCTTCACAGCGGCCTCTCTTTTTCCTCTATTAAAATTCATGCCTCTATCATCTCTGCTCATTTTCCCACTGAGCAGCCCCTTTTCTCGTACCCTTTGATCAAACTGTTCCTAAGAAGGGCTGTAGAGCCCTTCATCACTTTCCATGTTAACTAACCCATCCTTCTTGCCTAAAGTGGTGTCCAGTGTGGCTCTCAACCAATCCATCCATTCATTTGCCCGCCTTTTTCCCCTAACCCACAGAACATGGGGGAAAGGATTCTGCACTCTCTAGATGTGCACAGACAGCTCAAATTCTATCTGGATAGGACTAAATCTTTTAGAAAAACTGACCAATTGCTAGTCTGCTTTGCAGCAAGAGCAGAGGGCAAGGCCATATCCAAACAATCTCCAAATGGATAGCACACTGCATCCATTTCTGCTGCAAACAGCATGGGAAACTGCCCCCAAAGGGGGTCAGGATGCATTCCACCAGGGCAACCTCCACCTCTGCAGCTTTTCTCAGAGGGGTCCCCAGAGGGTGTTTTCGAGCTCCTAGCGTTTTCAGGTGATTTGTGAGTGTATTTTTGCTTAAAAATCTCTAATAGTTTTAGTGTGTAGTTAGTTTAGATTAAATCCCTTAGTTTTACTCCCTCATTCCCTCAGTTAAACTCCTAGTAGGCCCCTCTTTTCCCTTGGGTGTTGGTGTTTGTGTCTTTATATAGGAATCATGGCAGAGGCCCCAAAGGCCATCTTTTCTAAGTGCACTGAGTGTGGCCATAAGCTATCCCCAGCAGATGATCACACTCAGTACGTCCTCTGTCTGGGGTACCTCATTTGACCTCAGGCTTCCAGATTTGCGCAGCCTTTAACCCCCAGGCCCTGAGGTATAGGAGGAATAAGCTGATTCTGGCAGGTCTCCTACCCGCGGAATCGACGACTTCCTCCTCTCCCTCGGTGGCTACAGCCGTGGTTGCGGCTTCTCAGCCTGCTGTCCCCCCTCCCGTGGCTGGGACTCAACCTCCCACTTCTTCCCAGGGAGAGAGGGAAGCTAAAAAAGATGAGAGAGGGAAAGAGAGGCACAGAAGCCACAAGCGGCAGGCTGACTCAGACCCGCCTGCCAAAGTGCTCTAGTCTCCCCAGAAGGTCTCCCGGCCTTCCTCCCCTCTGCTCCATTCTCCACGGTTCTCCCTGGAGCCAGAAGAGGAGGCCAGGCCATCTTCGAGGTCGTTGCAGCAGCAAGGTGGACGCCGGCCCAGAGGCAGAGGGGGGGGGCTGAAAAAGTTTGGGTCTTGGGAACCTTTATCTGACTGACCCACACAGCAGCCGTGAGGGGTTGCCTGACTGCTCCTCTCTGGAGGCAGTTGGGCATTTTTCGAAGCACCTGGCTCAATGGGAGTCCACAACAGATCGCTGGGTGCTTCGAATAATATCCAGAGGTTACTCAATCCCTTTCATAACCCAACCTCTTCAGTCAAGGCACCTCCCTGATGTACCACCTAGTCAGAGGGAGGCTGCAGCTTTAGAGATAAAAAAAAAAAAGCTGCTGCTAAAAAAAAGAGCCATCCAGCACGTCTCACCCCCCCCCCCCCAGACCAGTCAGGATTAGGCAATTACTCCAGGTTCTTTTTGGTGCCAGAGAAGACGGGGGACTTGAGGCCGATTCTCGACCTTTCAACTATGAATCTTTTCATTGCCAAGGAGAAATTCTGGATGGTTACGCTTCAATCCATCATGCCCCTTTTGCAGGATAAGGACTGGATGTGCTTCATAGACCTCAAGGATGCGTACTATCATATTCTCATGGACAGACTATCCAGGAGGTTCCTCCGCTTTCGGCAAGGGGCCAGTCATTACCAGTTCAGAGTCTTACCCTTCGGTCTCACTACAGCCCCCATGGTGTTCACCAAGGTCATGGCAGTTGTAGTGGCCCACCTGAGACTTTAGGGAATACAGGTTTTTCCTTACCTAGACGGCTGGCTCCTTACCACCCCCACCAGGCATCTACTCTGCTTAGCCAGGGATTGCTTCCTACTATTAGCATCCTAATTGGGGATCACCATAAACTTCAAGAAGTCATCCCTTCAACCAGTTCAAATCTTGGAGTTCATAGGGGCCAGAATAGACACGCTTCAGACCAAGCCTTCTTGACATCAGACAGAATTCGCAGTTTGACCCTACACGTTCTAGCCCTCCTTCAGTCACCTGCCCCATCAGCGGCGTTAGTTCTGAGAGCTTTAGGATCCATGGCAGCAGCAATCAATCTCACTCCCTTAGCTCGCTTGCACATGAGGGTTCTCCAGTGGACTTTGCAGGTTCAGTGGTCCATCCTTCACCACCCATTGTACTTACCGATTCCTATCAGCAGAGTTTGCAGAAATTCCCTCGTGGTGACTCCAATCTCAAGAGCTTCGGGAAGGACAACCATTTGTTATGCTGCAACCCCAAGCCACAGTGACCACGGATGCTTCCCGCCTTGGGTGGGGGGGGGGGCAGTACGCGGGTAGAACTGTCCAACGTACGTGGACTCAGGCAGAGACCGTTCTGCATATAAATGTACTGGAGATGAGGGCAGTCCTTCTAGCGTTGCAAGCCTTTCACGCCTTACTCTCCCTCCAGGGACTATTGCAATTCAGTTAGACAACATGTCATGGTCTGGTATATCAACAAACTGGGGAACCAGGTCTTACCCTCTTTGCCGAGAGGCCATGAGAGTTTGGGATTGGGCGATATCCACCAACCGTTTTCTGTTAGCAATGCACATTCTGGGTCGGTCCAACATCCTAGCGGACAAACTGAGTCTAACTATCCTCTCGCCCGACAAGTGGTCTCTGAATCCTTTAGTAGCGAAACAGATCTTCCACAAGTGAGGTCAGCTTTGCTGCGATCTCCGCGCCGCCTTCCAATGCAAAGTGCAGCGAGTTTTTCTCTCTAATTTCCCCTCCGGGAGAAGCCCCAGAGGCACTGTAGTCCATGCTTGGCCACCCAGTCTTCTTTATGCTTATTCTCCTCTTCCGTTGATGACAAAATTCTTACAGAAAGCTTGTCGGTTGGGGAACAAGATTATCCTCATAGCCCCATTCTGGCCTGGTCAAGCCTGGTTCCCGTGTCTACGGTCTCATCTTATAGCTCCTCTCTGGATTTGGATCCCATCTCGGATCTGATATCTCATCTTTTGGGATTGGAATCCCCCGAATCTGGTTGATCTCAAGCGCTCAGCTTGGCTGATCCAGTTCCATTAGTTGCAAGGGCTCCTGGTATCTCGTCCGCAGTTGGATCTAGCCTGGTAGCGGCGTATGAGCCTTCTACCAGGAAGGTTTACAATAGTAAGTGGAAGCTGTTTTCCATTTGGGCGTCTCATAGGAATTTAGACCCTTTCACTGCTCCCATCCCAGCAGTGCTCGATTTTTTTATCTCATTTTTCAGCAAGGGGCCAGTTCTACTGTAAAGGTTCAAATGGCTGCCATCTCCCATTCTCACATTGGAGACCGTCTCAATCCCCTTGCTTCCACCAAGATTTGTAAGACCTTTCTGTAAGGTACGTTTCTCTTGAGACCTCCTATTAGGAACTCCACCCCTCCATGGGATCCAACGTTGGTCCTTCAGGCTCTGACTGGACCACCTTTTGAACCTGCAGCTTCTGTTAATTTGAAATTCTTGTCCTGGAAAACTGCCTTTTTGGTAGCTATTACCTCAGCTAGGAGGGTGTCTGAGCTTCAGGCCCTCTGTGGTAAGCCCCCTTATCTTGTATTCCATAAGAACAGGGTCTATCTCAGGACTAACGCATCTTTTCTACCCAAAGTGGCCTCCGAGGCGAACATCAATCAGTCCATTAATCTCCCAGTTTTTTCCCCTAACTATCAAAACAAAGGGGAGTACAAACTTCATTTGTTAGATGTTCATAGACAGTTACGCTTTTATTTACACAGAACAGCTGCCTTCTGCAAGTCTGATCAGCTCTGTTTCCTTTGCAAAACCCTTCTTGGGTAAGACAGTTTCGAAGGTGACTCTTGCCAGAGGATTTCTAATGGTATTCTGCTTGCATGCAAACTATCTGGCCTACCAGAGCCTATAGGGGGTTCATGCTCATTCTACTCGCTCTGTGGCTACATCTGCTGCGTTCTGGTCTAGAGTTCCCTTGGATGACATTTGTTCTGCAGCTACTTGGGCATCCTCTCATACCTTTATCTCACTATAAATTGGATTTAGTGTCCAGAGGAAGGGTGGCTTTTGGCTCTGCAGTGCTCCGAAATATCCTTCCTTGGACCTCCCAAGTTTTTGGTAGCTGTGGACTCTGTCCCACAGGTTGATGACCAAATGAAGTTAACTACCTCAGAAAAAGAAGTTATGTACTCACCATAACGTTCCCTCTGAGTAGGTAACTTCATTTGTCAGCAACAGACCCTCCCTCCTTCCCCCCTAACCTGGTTCTTTGATTACCTGGACCCTAGGATGGTTTATCAAGTCCTTTGTTAATCCTTAGGTTAGGGTTTTTCAGGTTGTTGTAGTTGTGAGGTTATATAGATGGGCAAACATGATCTGAGGATTGAAAGGAGGTCACCGGGTATTATGGGTAAGGGGGAGGAGCTTGGAGCTCGGATCTCTAGCTTGGAAAATGGCCGGCTCGGATCCGATACCCACAGGTTGCTGACAAATGAAGTTACCTACTTGGGTGGAACGTTATGGTGAGTACATAACTTCTTTTTCTGTTCATACCTTCACCAAGCATTATCACCTACCTGTCTTCTCCAAATCCAGGGCAGGCTTTGCCACCGCAGTCTTGCAGGGCATCCTAGTCAGCCCCCAGTCTTCTTGACTGCCTCCACCCTTTTCTTCGGCTTTGGGAATCAACTCAAGTGTGTTCACTGCAACAGTGAAACAAGAAGAACATAGTACAGTTGTGTTCACTTACCATAGATGTAGATATTGGTGTATTCATCGTTGCAGTCCTGGTTTCTCAGCCTCCACCCCCTGTCTCTGTCTGTCTCTGTCTGTCTCTGTCTGTCTCTGTCTGTCTCTGTCTGTCTCTGTCTGTCTCTGTCTGTCTCTGTCTGTCTCTGTCTGTCTGTCTCTGTCTGTCTCTGTCTGTCTGTCTCTGTCTGTCTGTCTCTGTCTGTCTGTCTCTGTCTGTCTGTCTCTGTCTGTCTGTGTCTGTCTGTCTGTGTCTGTCTGTCTCTGTCTGTCTCTGTCTGTCTCTGTCTGTCTCTGTCTGTCTCTGTCTGTCTGTCTCTGTCTGTCTGTCTCTGTCTGTCTGTCTCTGTCTGTCTGTCTCTGTCTGTCTGTCTCTGTCTGTCTCTGTCTGTCTCTGTCTGTCTCTGTCTGTCTCTGTCTGTCTCTGTCTGTCTCTGTCTGTCTCTGTCTGTCTCTGTCTGTCTCTGTCTGTCTCTGTCTGTCTCTCTCTGTCTGTCTGCCTCTCTCTCTCTCTGTCTGTCTGCCTCTCTCTCTCTCTGTCTGTCTGCCTCTCTCTCTCTCTGTCTGTCTGCCTCTCTCTCTCTCTCTCTGTCTGTCTGCCTCTCTCTCTCTCTCTCTGTCTGTCTGTCTCTCTCTCTCTCTGTCTGTCTGCCTCTCTCTCTCTCTCTGTCTGTCTGCCTCTCTCTCTCTCTCCCCCTCTCCCTCTCCCTATCTCCTTGAGTTTATACCACTGACAACCTGACGTCAGTCCTGGAGTGACAGCAACTGATGCAGAAATACTAAGCCCCTGGTATTCGGGCCAACTGAGGGCTACCCCTGGCAGAATAACCCAAGTGTGATGACTGCAACAGTGAATGCACTCTAACATCTACATTTATGGTAAGTGTACAGAACTGTACTTTTCTCTTCCGCCAGGTCTTACCCAACCCCCCTGCGGATCAGGTCTTTGCTCCCATCCATTCTGTCCATGGTTAGCCCATCCTGGCAATTGCCACATGTACTCAGACAACCCTCTCCTCCTACCACCCAACACCACAACCTGTGAGAGATGCACTTATCTAGCCAAACTGGAGGTAAGTCTTGCTCCAACCAAGACTGAACTTGACAGTCAAGAGGAGAAGGTATACACTTGCACCACACTCTGCACATAGTCCCACTAAACCTACACCACCAAAATCCACACACAGAAACGCAAAAACATTCACAGAGGCTCTCAATAATAATCTGCTCAAGCAAAAGAGACCTCCAAAGCAGAAACGCAAGCAACTTCCACCCCGCAACACAACCCAAATGACACACAGCCCACAGACTCCAGTTTGCCAATAAACCACAGCATATAAAGCAAAAGGTACCCACCACACTAGTCATAGGTGAGACTATAGTCAGACACACTGATGTCCCACTCACCAGGCTAAACAAGGAGAACGTTACTGTCAGCTGCCTGACTGGTGCCAGGATCCGCCACCTAACCCATGCACTCAGGTCACTCCACAACAAGTACAAATATGATTTTGTCATTGTCCATGTTGGTATGAATGACCTGAGATGTACCTCCCTGGACTACATGAAAAGACATGGAAGAGCTCTCCGATGGTGTAGCCCAAGCAGGTATGACCCTAGCCCTGAGTAGCATCCTGCCATCGCCCAGAATGATACCGCAGTACAAGGACAAAATGATTGACTTCAACAATTGGCTAAGCTTCTGGTGTCATTCTAAGGGGACCCAATATCTGTCTGTGTGGGACGATAGTGTCGACAGACCACGATGCTTTGCCAGAGATGGCCTGCACCTGGCACCCCTGGGATTAGGGATACTGGCTAGGGGTCTTGCCACCCCTATATTGCCTTTTTTAGGCAAGGGTCAAATGACAAATTCACCACCGTAACTGGAACAGGCAAGCAAAAACTGAGGGTAATACTACTCCATGCTAGAAGTCTAAATCTCAAAATGCACTCACTCTAAGCACTCCTTAAAATGGAGAACATTGATATCTGTGCAGTGACTGAGACCTGGTTCAAGGCTTTACAGTGCACCCCGCATTACCAGGCTATAACTCGTACCACACTTTTCGGCCATCTAACCTGGACCAGAACACCAAAGGTGGAGGTGTCCATATTCAGTAAGGATATCCACACCTCCAGGCTAGTTGCGCAGCATACTGCATCCAGGGTCATCGAAGTGCAACTACCTCTGGGCAAAACTGCAATCCAAGTTGTAGCTGGCTACAGATCCCCCACCATGCCTCAGGATTCCCACTCCTCTATTCTTGATATACTGGAAAATATTAAGGTTCAGTCAAACACCCTAATAATGGCAGATTTCAACTACCCCTGGGAAAACTACTCCTGTACCAACACCTTTGCTCAACGCTTTCTGGAATTCATAAATTCCAATGCCCTGGATCAGCTTATCCACATGCCCACCAAGGGCAACAATATCCTAGACCTAGTCATTACCAACATGAGTGACAGGTGTTCCACACCCGAAGTCAAAACCTTGTTAGTCAGATCTGACCATAAGCTAATCACTCTAGCTATCCGTATCCCGCCACCACCCACCATTAAGGAAACAATGGTAAAAAATGCCTCCAAAGCCAACTTCATGCTTAAGACAGAAGTGGCGAACTTCATGACACTCATGCAGATGGACAATACAGTTACGACTGCTGAATCCTACACAAATGCACTCTATAAGCACTTACCTGAGTGCAGGATCATGCTGTCCCAAACAGAACCAAGATGCTATCCTCCAAAAAAAAAAGGAAGCCAGTCTGGTGGTCCTCTGCCATAAACAAACTCTACAACAGAAGGAAGAAACTGTTGCAAAAGAGAGTAAAATCCCATGAGTGGAGTAGCTCCCTGGTCAGCCTCAGTAAGAAGCTGAGATCCCTTGTAAGATCCTCCAAAGCTAGCTACGAAAACAAAATTTCGACGGATTCTAAGTGCAGCCACAAAGCATTGTATAGCTATGTAAAGAATCTCAATGGCAACACCCAGATCTGCTCCGAGTTGCAGCACAACGGCACGAAAATTACAGAACCAACTGATATTGCCAACATCCTGCCAGATAGGTTCAGTGCTAACTTTACCCCCCTCTCTCCCCCTAAAGGGCCTATATCTATACAGGAAGAGTGCAGAGTCCCTGTAATCACATCTATGCAGGTAAAAGCTGCACTCTCTAAAACCAAAAACACAGCATCCATGGGACTGGACAACATCACAGGCTACGTTTTACACGAACTGGCTCCCCACCAAAGCACCATGTTCAGTCAGTCTCACGTCAGGCTTTGTGCCCACTGAATGGTGCACAGCAACAGGTATCCCACTCCACAAAGGGGGAGCCATCACTGATCCTGGGAACTACCGCCCTATTAGCCTGACAAGCCTGGTCTGCAAGGTCATGGAACTCATAAACAGACATTGGTAACCTCCAAACTCTGGACCCCACCCAGTTTGGGTTTGTGAAAGGCAGATCCTACTTTCTGAACCTGATTGACTTCTTTTGAGGCGGTCACCAAAGCCGTAGATGAGGGCAAGGTGGTTCACACAGCCTATCTTGACCGCACTAAGGCTTTCGAAGCTATCCCCCATTCTGGAATTGTAGCTAAACTCACTAAACTAGGTGTAAATCCCTACGTTACAAGATGGGTTGCCAAATGGCTCACTGACTGAACCAACACTGTAAAAGTTACAGACTCCAAATCTGACTTCAAACCAGTGATAAGTGGAGTACCACAGGGTTCAGTCCTGGGACCTCTCCTGTTAGTCTGTACTTCAGAGAAGTAGATATCAAACACAGAAGGCCTCTGGCTAACGGAAGTTCGCAGATGACTGCAAACTAGGAGCCGTAGTAGAGTCCCCAAATGATGTGGACATCCTACAGAAGGGCCTCACTGAGACAGATGCCTGGTGTCAGAGGCATGGCCTCATGGTCAATGCCAAAAAGTGCATGGTCTTCCCCTTTGGTAAAAACTCTGTGCCCATGAACTACCACATAAACGGCAGTCTACTTAATGCCGAATGTGTGATGAGACCTTGGGACCCAGGTGGGTAATAGTCTATCCTTTGATAATCACGTTGCCACAGTAGTCCAGAAATCCTATGTGGCACACCTCGTCACAAAAGGGTTCTCATCCAGGAAAAAAAGAGGTCATTGTTCCCCTCTACTCTGCACTCAGACCCATTATGGAGTACAACACCCCTTTTGGAATGTACCTCGCAAGACATCTGCAGCAGCTGGAAATGCCACAGAAGTACCTCACAAAGAGGATTACTGGCCTCAAACAGATGCCCTACACTGACCGTCTCAAAAAAACTCCAGCTGTATTCTGTAGCATTTCGCCTACTCCAAGGAGATCTCTGCCTAACATATAAAGCTATGTTAAACCCAGAGCTGTTGGACATGCTACACCTAAAGAAATCCCAATCCCTCCGAGCTATATGCTCTAGGGACCTAACTCTTGTCACCACAATAAACAGGACATGCTGGAGGGAAATATTCTCATCACAGAGACTTCCTATACTCTGGAACAAGCTACCCATCTATGTCAAGCAAAGTTCCTTATTAGCACTCTTCAGGAAAAATCTTGAGGAGTGGATGGGAAATAGGAAATACACCCTGGGGATCATTTATGTGGTTCTGCTCGACAGGGGCACAGGAAATTAACTTTCTTGGGTGGCTTAAGCCAGGGAACCTTGTTGGCTAGGCTTACTTAGGCCCTTGGGCCGATAGCCTAGTACCTACCTATGAACCTAAGACGTGTGGTCCACAACAGAGACTAAGTTGCACATAAAAGTACTGGAGATGAGGGCGGTTTTTCTGACATTGCAAGCCTTTCAGGACTACCTTCCTCTGGGGACTATTGCAATTCTTAGTGTGTCAGTGGTTTGGTACATCAACAAGCAGGGGGGGGGGGACCTGTTCATACCAGTTGTGCAGAAGCGCCATGCAGTTTTTGGACTGACTATATCTTCAAACTGCTTTCTCATTGCAGTGCACATCCCAGGGGAGTCCAACGTTATGCTGGACAGACTGAGCAGATCGACCTCAAGTCCATGCGAGTGGTCCCAGAATCAGTCTGTAGTAAATCAAATTTTCAGCTGTTGGGGCCACCCTTGCTGCAACCTCTCTGCCTCTCCCTGGAACAAAATTGTGCAGTCAAGTACTTCGCTCTGTTCTCCTTGGAGGAGTCACCCATAGATGCTCTAGTTCACGATTGGCCCCCTGGGTTCCTCTATGCTTATTCCTCCGATTCCCCTTATACCCAAAGTTTTACAGAAAGCCAGCAGGTTGAAGACAATTCTAATCCTCTTTGCCCCCTTGTTAGCCTTGTCTGGCATGATTCCCCTTCCTGTGGTCTTGCAGTAAGTGTCCTCCATGGATACTGGATCCAAGAGAGGATATGATTTCCCATCGGTCAGAATGCCAGATTCCCATTCTTCGATCCCTGAAATTAACCACTTGGTTTCCCCACTTCTGGTGAGTCCATGCTAGCCTCCCTGGTTCAGGAAATTTTTGCTTCTCAGAAGTCTTCCACCAAGAAAGTACATCACAGTAAATGGAAGAGATTTTTAATTTGGACAGTGCAGCAAAATATTTATCCTTTTGCTGCTTCACTCCCAGGTATTGTTTCCAGCTTGCTTTTTCAGCATGGAGCTAGTTTTTTTCCACTATAAAGTTACAGCCTGCAGCTATCCCAAATTTTCTCTGAGGGAAGGGTAATGGCCTTTCTTCTCTCATCTCCATTTCTGGAGTGTGTAGGGCTTTTTTGAAAGGAGTTTTTCATCTCTGGCATCTGATAAGATTCATCCCCTCCTTGGGATCTTACCTTGGTACTTCAGGGACTTGCTCAGAGACCATTTCAACATGCTAGCTCATGTGATTTAAAATTTTCATCTTGAAAGACTGCCATACTAGTAGCCATTTCTTCAGCAAGAAGTGTTGGAATTGCAAGCTCAGTCTTACCAGCCACCATGTATTATTTTCTTTGAAGATAGTCTCACTCAGAACGAACCAGTCTTTCATACCAAAGGTTGCCACAGAGACCGATATTAATCGGACCATTCACTTACCTGTAGTCTTCTGTAATTATTCCAGTAAAGGTAAATACATGCTGCATTCTTTGGATGTGCATTGGCAGTTTCTATTTACACAGATCTAAACTACACAGGACATCTGATCAGTTGTTTGTTGCCTTTTCACCAAATAAGTTGGGTCTGTCTGTATCCAACATCACTTTAGCCAAGTGGATTATGGATTGTATTTCTCCAGTTTACTCCCAGTAAGGCAGCCAACTTCCCTGTCCTGTTGGAGCTTACTCCACCAGGTTTGTCTACTTTGTCTGCCTTCTCCGCAAGGACTCTTGTTGATGAAATTTGGGTTGCAGCTGCCTCGTCCACATCTCATACCTTTGTATCTCACTAAAAGTATAACGTTTGTTTCCAGAAATAGAGCATCCTTTGGCTCTGCGGTGCTCACTCGGGCATATATCCATCCTTGAACTCCTCCCAGGGTTCATGTAGCTGGGAACTCTGATCCATTTGTGATCCATAATAAAATGGACAACCTCCAATTAGAAGTTGTACTTAACATAACTTGGCATCTTTGTTGTCCAGTTCCATTATGCATCACATCCTACCCTCGTTCCCCCATCCTTTTGCAGCTGAAGGCGATAGAGGATAAGGGAACCCACAGGTTCCAAGTTTGGGCTCCAGTTGGTCGCTTTCTTTGTCCAGTATTATAGATCTAACTGCCTTTCTGAAGGGGCAGCAAGCTCTGAGTGGTTGAAGAGGAGTGAGGAGTTGTGGGAGAGGGAAGGGTTTGAGGCGTGGATCATATGTATGGAAGAAATGGCATGGTCTGATCAGACCATTCATGATGCATAATGAAATTGGACAACACAGATCTCATTATGGTAAGTACATAACTTATTATTGCCTTCCTCAATCAAATTCATATTTTTCCTTACCTGGACTATTGTCTTATTCTAACTAACTTGTACTGCTCAAGCCACTCTGGCATCCATTCACTTCACTATGACTCTCTTCTACAGTCTGGGATTCATATTAAATCTAGATGAGTCTTCTTTGGTCTTAGCTTTAAGGTTAGTCTTTCTAGGTATCTCGCTGATGGTAGCTTTACTTCCCAGAGAAAGTTTCCTTCTATCAACAATTCCTATGTATAATCTTGAAGACTTCACATTAGGGAAGGATTGAGCAAATTCTCAAATCAGAGGGGTCCCAACACATGCTTCATCTGTCTTCCCCTCTTCCAGCCCTACAATTCATCAAGAAGGTGGGCCAGTGGAGTTCCACAGAATCCAGCCCCCCCCCCCACTTCTACTCCAGCACAATGGATGCCTTTTATTTTGTGGGGGCAGTTTACCAAGTTATCAATCCAGAACATATGGGAACCTTGTTCAAGTACAGAGATATAACCTTCTAAGAATTTATGATGCTTGTTAAAGGCAGTCAAAGCATTGAATAATCCGTGGACACTAGGATCTCTGTTTATTATAACAGGCAACACCACAGTTATGAGCACAAGGTACTGCCCCCTATGCAGACTAGCCATTGGGAGCTGGCAGATCAGCATGATCTCTCCCAACAGGCAATCTATGTACTGTCAGAGCAGTGGACAATTGTAGACGTACTGAGTAGATCATAGAGAGGCCCTTATGAGTGGATGTTGCGCCTGGAGATCTTCCAGGAGATTGTTCACCTATGGAGAACTCCCCAAGTAGATCCATTTGTCTATGGTGAATGGGGGCAAACAGGTCTACTTGGGGAGTAGGTCTGTTTGCTATAACTGCCTATGGTCAACAGAAGCAAACTGATCTACTCCCCAAGTAGATCTGTTTGCCTCTGACCATATTAAAGTTATAGCAGTTTTCTGCCAGATCAGATTGCAAAAAGGCCTGGAAAACAGATGTGATTTTTCCCATAAGGCACAGGCCAGATAAGAGAAATTCCCACGTCCTGGCAATGTTACTTTTATGGGCCACCCTTTCCTCTCGTAACCAGAGTTACGATGAATAATGGACACTCCAAAGATGCTTCTGATGTCTCACTTATGCCCCAGACAGCACTGGATTTTTCTTCTCGTGGACCTGGCCAGAAGTAATTACAAAAACGTAATCAGAGTGGACTTGCTTACATGGGACAGGGGATCTTTAATCCACCCCAACATTCTGAACATACACCTGAATGTATAGGTGACGGGGCTTTTGACCACTTTTAGGCACCTATTTTCAGAGGTCATGCAGCGGGTTTTAAAGAAGGCTATGAAACCTGCTGCTAGAAGTACCATTTGGCCAAATGGAAGAGATTTTCTTGTTGGTGCCACAACAGAGAACCAAATCCATCCCGGGCAGGGGCTCTGGTAGTTTGCCAGGACGTGGGAATTTCTCTTATCTGGCCTGTGCCTTACACTTGTGTTGAAATGCACTGTCTTTCCATTTCTACTTGCCATTAGCTCCCCATTTTCTGTTCATTCCAACTTAAACAATTTCTGAAGATGGTTTTACACATTAGACCACCTAGAAAACCGGTGGCACCATCCTGGGATCTCAATTTTGTGTTGGAAGTGTCTGCCTTTAAATCTGCCGAGTCCTTCCCTAAATTTCATAGTTGGAAGACAGCCTTAATTTTTCTGACTTCTACTAGACAAATGTCTGAGTTGTGGGCCCTCATGTCCTGTCAACATTTTTAGATTTTCTACAGGGACATGGTATGTTTTAGAAACAAACATTCTGATATTGTTAATCGTCGTTCATTCCTTACGCCTGGGTTATCGGTTCTGACCTTGGAACCTAGCCGGCCATCTTCCAAGCTCGTGACAGCCACAAACTCTCGAGCTAAACTTTCCCACAATTCCCCTCTCCCCGTTACCCCAGAGTTCGTTTGCCACGTCGCCTTTCAGTCGTGTCAAACCATTTCTCTTGAGCTAAGTAAACTTCTTTGATAATACATTATCGTATTGCAGTATTCTAATTTTGTTATAGTTATCTCTTACCCTTTCGCTTCTAGCAACCTTTTTTTTTTCTAGCCCTTCTTTCTTTCTTACCGTGAGGTAACTCCTTTATCATCGTTGGTAAAATCTTTCCTGCTTTACCTTTGGGTATTTCTTGTAACATTGTTGGTATTTTCTTCCTTCCTTTCCTTTCTTCCTCCTATCATGGCAGAGAAAAAAGGTGGTCTGGGATTTAAAAGATGTGTGGATTGTGGGCATAAATTGCGTGTTTCGGATGCACATGCATTGTTTACTGTTTGGGTGTGCCTCACTTGACTTTTGACCCGCCTTGCAGGATTTGTGCTAATTTTTCTAACAGGACTTTGGTGGAAAGGAAAAATAAATTGATTTTAAAGGGACTACTTAAATCTTCCTTTTCAGAGGCTATTTCTGAATCGGAGGCTTCAACCCCTCCTAGTTCCCATAAGAAAAGAGATGAGCACAAGAAGGCCAGTTGTCTCCTGTAGTCTCCTGCTGGGGACAACCAGGAACTGAGTCCTAAGAAGGCCAAGCTTTCTAGTTCAGATTTGACTTCCTCAGCCCCGAGGCTTTTGGTGCCTAGATCTTTGGCACCTCTCATTATTTCGGCACCGAGTTTTTTGTGCCCTATAACTCATAGAAACAGAGGGGCCCCTCTGTTCAGACTTCCTTACCGGCACCAACGTCTTCCTCGATGCAAACCTTTCCGGCGTCTATGACTGTTCTGACGCCCGCTCCTGCTTCGACTCTACAATTTTTACGGCACCGACTATTCTCTCGGTACCGACCACCTCGTTTTCTGCACACTCTCTTTCAGCACCTACCATAGTGCCAACTACCACTTCAGCACAGACCTCGTAGGTGCAGACTTTACCTTCGGCACCGATCTCGGTGCAGTCACCAGTAGTACAAGCCTTAACGGCTCCATTGTTTTCGGTGCAGATGCGTATTTTAGCACTGTCCAAAGACTCCTTTATGGGCACAGTTTCCTGCACCTTGGATAGACCTGACTCCCCTTCAGCTATGTCTGAGATCCACTAGAAGACTCTCAGAACATGATGTGGTGCACCTTGTGGATCAATTGCTTTTGGCCAGAGGTATCCGACCCTCCAGGAACTACTCTTCCTTTGGAGGTGATCACCCTTCTCCAAGGACTTCTACTTATTCTCCTCCTTCATTGCCTTTGAAGCCCCCTGCTGTAGCACAGATTTCCCTCACTTCGGCTCCTTTCATGGGCCTCACTAAGGAGTTGCAGTTGCCTTTGTGGCAGGAGGGACTTGTCACTCCAGTCACTGCTCTGGATGCTGGCTGTGACGTACATACTCCTGTTTTTCACAGCCATCCAGGGACTCTGAGTCAGCGGGCTGATTTGCTTGAGCGGGGTGTGACCTCCTCTGGTGGACCAGCCTTCCAACTCATGGAGAAGGCTCTTGCGTCTGTTGGCAATCCTGTGCTATCAGTGCCACTGTCCTCCTCTGGACCGCAATTTACACAAGACACCCCTGGCGGACACAGTGTACACGGGCCTCAGGACACACTCCCACTGGAGGCCCCTTTTGCACTGTCTTCTCCAGATTCTCCCCTTGAGGAAGTTCATTGCAACAGTTCATGTAAGAGGAAGCACGTCAACTTCCCAGAAGAGTCCCTCATGGAAGACACTGACTTTGATGACGGGGAAGAGTCCCCTCGGTCACCCTCTGAGTTATCCTTTGGAGATACCCTCAAAATACTTAAGCAGAGAAGTGATTGGTGGCACTCTAACCTGACCTCTGAAGAGTCTGTGTTCCTGCAGGCCTTTCGTGCCTGGCCCCCCCCTACCTCTTGGGTTACTCCACCTGCCGACGACCTTGTCCGGCTCGTCATGCAGCATGCATGGAAGGTTCCTGACACCATTCCCCGCAAGCCAGATAAAATCCTGTTCCCTCCAGATAGTAAGCCTCACTGGTCCAAAGGTCTTCCTGTAGATGCCTTGGTGGTGGCAGCCGCAACAAAGAAGGATCTGGCGGAAGAAAGCCAGACTGTCCACCTGCCCAACAGAGTCCCAGGTGCAGGACAGGTTAGGGAAGCATACCTTTGCATCAGTGACTTTTGCAGTCAGGTCCCCTGAATTATATGGTACATTTTACCAGGCTTCTAAGAGTTAATTTCTTAGCTCTCTGAAACTTTGGCCGGAGCTGTGTCTGAGGTCCGGGACAAAGTGGCCTCGCAAGCCACCCTCGAATCGATTTCAAACTCCTCCATGCGCCTGATTTCTCATGCATCAGGAGGAGCAGCTAGAGCAGCGGGTGCAGGCATAGTCATGAGACTGCATGCCTGGATGTGCTTGTGTGATTTCACGGAACCTTTCAAGGCTTCCTTTCTGAACACTCCCATTGAAGCCTCTTCGTTGTTTTGGACCCAAGGTTCAAGACACACTGGCTAGATGTGAACAAGGCAGTAAGACCCTTTCTGCTGTGGGTGTCCGCTATTCTTCCCCTCAACGGGCTTTCTCCAGAAACTAGAAGAGTGGGAAGATGTGGCACAAAAAGTCTCGGGGTTCTTTCCGTGACACACGAGCCGAGTTTTCCCCTAGAGACAGAGGGGGAAACATTGTATGGAAGATGCCCCTTTCGGCGTAGAGGTGGTCTGCGTAACCAGGGCTCCAGAGATTTTCTCTGGCCAGTCCTACCAGCGCTCCTGAAGAGCGGCCCAACTGCTTTCCTCTGGAAGCGGTTGGGAGGTTGTTTCTCTTTGTACCCTTCTGCCTGGCTAACCATTACCACCGATTCTTTGGTACGAGATATGACCAGAGGTTATCATATTCCCTTTGATCTTTGTCCCGCCCTATTAAGGAGCTTACCCGACATTCCACACAGTGAAAGGGTAGAAGCAGCATTGGAGATTTCAAAGCTGCTAAGAAAGAGTCATCCAAATAGTCCCACCAGACCAGATAGGATCCGGATTCTACTCAAGATTATTTTAGTGCCAAAAAAGACCAGGGACTGGAGACCAATTTTGGATCTGTGTGCTAAACAAATTTGTAGAAGTACAGAAATTCCGGATGGTCACAATACAGTCTATCCTCTCACTCTTGGAGGCAGGCGATTGGATGTGCTCTATAGATCTTCAAGATGCATATTAACACAGAGGTGGACAGACCATAGAGAAGATTCCTTCGCTTCCGTGTTGGAGGCATTTGTTACCAGTTCCGAGTTCTGCCCTTCGGATACTCTACTGCCCCCAGAGTGTTTACCAAGTGCATGGCAGTTGGCACAGCTCACCTGCGACTGCAAGGATTCCGGGTGTTTCCATACCTAGACGACTGGCTCATCACCGCCCCCACTAGACATCTATTGGAAAAAGTCTAGGCATACTCTCTTCACACAGCAGAAAGGTTAGGTATAACTATAAACTGGCAAAAATCCAACCTAGCCCCATCCCAATCCATAGAATTCATTGGGGTCCTGTTGGATACAAAGAACTGCACAGCATCGATTCCAGAGCACAGAATCTTAAGGATAAAGCAACTCGCCCATCCTCTCAAGGGAAAGATCGACAGCACATTCTGTTTTCCAGCTGTTGGGTTCCATGGCAGCTTCCATCACCATTGTCCCCCTCACGAGGTTTCACATGAGGCTTTTACAATGGTTACTACTCACCCAGTGGTACCCTTTTCAGTTTCCTCTCTCATCCCAGATTCGGTTGACTCCCGAGATGCAAACAAGACTTGAATTGGTAGATGTCGCAGAACAGGTAAGTGGTCTCCCCCCTTCACACACCCCAACAGCCCAAAGCCACAGCGACAACGGACGTCTCCCTGATTGGGGGGGGGGGGGCTTTTTCAGATGAAGACTGTCCAAGGCATGTGGTCGGACCTAGAGGTTCATCTGCATATAAATGTCCTAGAACTGGCAGTGCTTCTAGCGTTGCAAGCATTTCATCCCCTGCTTCCGTCAGGGACTATTGCAATACAATCGGACAACATGGCTGTAATCTGGTACATCAGCAATCAAGATGGAACCAAATCCTACCCACTTTGTCGGGAGGCCATGAGGATATGGCAATGGGCGATGGCTACCAACCACTTTCTTGTAGCAACGCACATTCTTGGGAGTTCCAACATGATAGTAGACAGATTGAGCAGGTGCTTTCTGCAACCACACGAGTGGTCTCTGAATACTTTTATAGTGGCGGAGATTTTCAACTGCTGGGGTTTCCCTTTCTGCGACCTTTTTGCATCCCCAACCAACTAAAAGTGCAGCAATTGCTTCGCCCTGATTCCCCCTTGGGGACAGTCACCCAGGGACTCTCTAGTCCACGATTGGCCCTCTGGTCTGCATTATGCCTTTCCCCCTCTCCCCCTCATTCCCCAATTCCTGAAGAAAGCCCGCCGGTTAAAGAGCAAGATAATTCTCATAGCGCCATATTGGCCTCGGCAAATTTGGTTCCCCTTCTTATGGCCTCACCTGCTAGATCAAATCCGGAGTTGGATCGAGAATCCATGGTTGATCTCCCATCCGCACAACCTGATTCACACCAACCTGAGCAGCCTGAAGCTCACAGCTTGGCTCTTCCACTTCTAGTGATTGCCAGGCAGACTGATCTTTCTTCCCCAGTACGTGACATTCTTATTGCATCTCATACGTCTTCACCAGAACTACTTTATCTCAGCAAGTGGAAAAGGTTTACCATTTGGCTGAAAGAAAAACTGATGGACCCTTTTTCAGCACCAATGCTGGTAGTACTGGAGTACCTGTCCAGCTTATTCCAATCTGGCCTATCTGCTTCTACCATTCGAGTTCATTTGGCTGCGATATCTAATTTTCACAATGGTGTCCGTGACTCTTCTCTTATGTCAGACAAATTATGCAAGACCTTTCTAAAAGGTGTAAATCATTTGAAACCCCCTTTAGAGAACCTAGCCAGCCATGGGATCTGTCTTTAGTCCTGCAAACATTGACTATGGCTCTTTTTGAACCAGCTTTTTCATGCAACCTCAAGTTTCTTTCTTGGAAAACTTTGTTCTTGGTCACTATTACTTCTGCCAGACGCATCTCTGAACTTCAAGCTCTTTGCATCAAACAGCCTTACTTACACTTTCATAAAGATAGTGTCATTGAAAACTAATCCTTCCTTTCTGCCAAAAGTGATCTCTGAAATGTCCATTAACCAATCCATTGAATTGCCAGATGTTCTTCATGTTTCACTGTTGCAGTTCATGTTTCACTGTTGCAGTCATTACATTTGGGTAATCTGGCAGGCTGCCCTCAAGTCGGCCTGATTAACAAAGTCTTGGATCCTGCGTCGGTTGCTGTCCCTTCTTCCATGACGTCAGGTGTTAAAACATGCAGCCAACGCCATTACATCAGTCTTTCTTGCCATGCGGTGCCCGAAGCAGAAGCAATTTGCAAGTGATGGTCGACTCCTGAAATTTTCGTTTTCGAGTTTCAGAACTGAAGTCTTCAACTTAAAGCTAAGTACCCCATTGGGGAAACTTTTTCTTGCTCCTTACCAATGTCTGTAAAAGTTAATAATTGCATTACTTGTGGGAAGCAAATACCTCAAAGATTTTCATTTGTACTGTATTCCTAGGCCCTGACCACGACGTACCTTCCTGTCGGTTTTGTGCTTTATTTAATCAGTGCACTATCCATCGTCAGTACATTTTTGCATCTAAATATTTTGGTTCTAGATTTAATTATCCGGAAGTATCATCTGTTAGCCATCCGACTACCGGGATTCTGAAAAAACGCAAAGATAAAGACCGAGACAGGCCGCCGAGGTAGGTCCAAAACTGCCAACGACGCTTCTCCTAAGCCAGTCCGCCAGTACTCAGTGAGGCGCTTTTGCAGCCCCTTATACCTGCTACTTCTGATTCGCAGGCCTCTACTGAGACCCATTCGGAGTCCGGTATGCTGCGAGATGCTTCACCTATGGAACCCGTGGATGTCTCTACCTTGGATGGGTCCGGAGTTGCTGTGCAGGCACTGGCTTCTGAGGATGTATTCAGGCCTACAGACTTGCATATTTAACCAACTCCATCTTCAGTACTAAGGCCTAAATCTTTATCTATGTATATAAAACCGACGCCCAGGCCACATGTTCAGGCCCCTATGACTAAAAAACAAATGCTCAAAATGGCTGAAGATCTAATTAGTCTCATCAGGGGTAGTCAAACCCCTCCCCAGAGGCCTAGGGCTGAGCTTGACTATGAATCTTCTGATCAGGACTCTGTTTCTTCTGACTCTACTAATGACCTGGATTTGTCTATACCTACTTATGAGGATTCTGATGCAGAGGATTCCATTCCCTCTGCTCCCCCCCCAGAGGACTTTTCTTTTGAGGAAACTTTACATACCTTAAGGGAGCATTTCTACTGGGAAAGTCAGGAATTTTCTGAATCTAAAAAGAGGCTTGGGGATTTCCTTCTCCCTCAGTGTAGGCCTTTGGCTATACCTCCTGTAGTAGACATTGTTGATGTGTGTTCGGAATCCAGTATGGCCCCTGATTCCCTGCCTCTGGCTCCTAGTAAACCTGATGGATACTACAGGGTTCCTGTGTCCCACAAGGTCCTTTTCAAAAATCCTGTAGTGGACCCAGAAACCATTTCTCAGGGGCCCAAGGGCATTAAGGCTTCTACTGCTAAAAATCCTACCCCTTCTAATAGAGACTACAGGGCGCTGGATAGATGGGGTAAAAAGGTTTATACTTCTGCAACCTTGGCAATCGGGGCTTTAAACTGTCAATTTCATATGCTAAAATATCAACAGCATATCATGGGACTGCTTAAACAGAAAATGTTGATTTCTGACTGTGTGGGAAATGACGATTTACAGGATTTATTGCATTCAGCTGAACAAGTTGGAAAACATACTTTGCAATGTGGTTTTGATTCTTTAGAGGCCTCTTGCAGGGCTGCTGTTACTGGGTCTGTGCTTAGAAGGTATGCTTGGCTTAAGGAGCAATCTCTGCCTGATCATGTTAAAGCAAAATTGTTGGATGCTCCTTTAAATCAGGACCGCCTGTTTGGCAATAAGAAGTTCTAAAAAAAAGATGGAAGGTAAAGCTAAATCTATGCAAACTGTGAAAGATTTCTTACAAGTGCTACCTCCAAGATTTTTAGGCACTGGCCTACTAAGAACTGGTCCTTTCCAGCTCCACTCAAGCCAAACCCAGACACACCAAAAGCACCAGGTTTCAGTCCCAAGGGACTCTCAAAACTAAGCAATGGGGTACTTTCACTTCCAAATCCGGAAATAAGACACCCCCTATGGTAAACAATCTCAATGACTTTCCTTTAAAATTACCAAGCACTTACCTTTCAGTCACCCCTTTGGGGGGGGAAAGATTGCTCTTCATGCAAAAAACTGGGAACTCATAACCCAAGACAAATGGGTTTTAAATATAGTGTCCCAGGGATACAGATTTCATTTCCACACGTTGCCAACACCAAACGGGTGGCCAGACCTGCCCCCAAATCAGTGGGCAAATGCTCAGAAATAAGTACTTTCTCTCTTAAACATGGGGGCTAGTCAACCGGTACCAGAAGTGGAAAAGTGACAAGGTTTCTATTCCAGACTTTTCCTGGTACCCAGAAAAGACAAATCATGGCGTCCACTTCTGGACCTGTCTAACACCTTTCTGGACATTCCAAAATTCAAGATGCTGACTCTTCACCAGTTACTTCCTATGCTAGGCAAGGATGCCTGGTTGAGAACTCTAGACTTAAAAGAAGCTTACCTGCATATCCCAGTCAGGGAATCGTGCAGAAGTTACCTACGCTTCAAAGCAGACTACTTTCATTATCAGTTCTCTGCACTGCCCTTTGGCTTGTCTACTGCACCCAGGGTATTCACAAAGTGCCTGGCTCCAGTAATTGCATTTTGCAGGCAGAGAAATATTTAAATATATCCATACCTGCACGATTGTCTAATTCAGGCAGAAAACCAGGCCATACTTATAAAACATCTGGCGTTTGTAAAAAGGGTCCTAACTTGTCTAGGATACACTGTAAACGAAAAGAAATCACAACTGGTACCCTCTCAACAGATTACATTCCTGGGTGCAAGCTTGAATACAACTGCCCAGATGGCTTTCCTCATGCCAGAAAAGCAAATTCATTTAGTAACTTACTTCAAACAGGTGGCCACAAAAGCCCTGCCATCTGCAAGACAAGTACTACAAGCCTTGGGGTTCATGGCCTCCTGTATTCTTCTAATTCCATATGCAAGACTGCATATGAGGACACTTCAGTGGTACTTAAAAAGTTTATGGAATCAGCATTGCCACAGCCTGGAAACAATGATTCCTATCACACCTTGCCTACGCCTAGAGTTCCTATGGTGGGCAGAGACCTGCCACCAAAACGAGGGACTGCCATTCACACTACCCCCTGCCGTCCAAACCCTAACTACAGACTCTTCAGACTATGCATGGGGGGCTCATCTGGCAGCAAAGTGCATTCAGGGCAAATGGAGCCCAAATCAAATGCACCTACATATCAATCAAAAAGAAATGTTAGCTGTAGAGAATGCTTTGACAGCCTTCAAGGACTACATTCATCCAGGACAACTAATGGTAAAGACGGACAACACCACAGTTATGTGGTACATAAACAAGCAGGGGTTACACATTCCTACCACCTCTGCAGACTAGCCATGGCATTATGGAACACTGCCTTGAGCTACCAAGTGCAACTACAAGCTCAATTCCTGTCAGGAAAACTGAATATATACTGGCAGACAAACTAAGCAGAAATCTCATGGACCCACCTGATTGAAAACTGGAACCATGGATTTTCAACATGTTGCAAGCAAATGGGGAAGCCCAGACAGATCTATCTGCCTCCCCCCAGAACTACCAGTTGGACAAATTTTGCACCAAGAACTCCTCTCAAAAAAGCCTGGAAAGTGGATGCTCTGTCCTACAGCTGTAAAACCCTGGAAAGTGGATGCTCTGTCCTTCAGGTTTTCAGCTGTAAAACCTATCAGTCTAAGCCTTTCCCCTCTGCCTCTGCTCTCCAAACTTTTGCTAAAAGTGAAACAGGACAAACCAAAAATTATTTTGATTGCTCCAGACTGGCCACGTCAACACTGGTGTACCCACTCTTGCGCAGTGTCAAATTTCTCCATGGCACCTGCTTCAGGCATCTTCCTCACCGTCTCAGCAGGAGAACCAAATTCTGCACCCTCAGCTCCCAACATTTGAAACTTGCAGCTTGGCTAATCACTTAAATTCACCCTTAGCATCCCTCAGAAAACCTATGATGGATGTCATCTTGGTGGCGAGAAGACCTAGTACTAGAAAATCTTATGCTGACAAATGGAAAAGATTCTGTGCCTGGAATCAATCTCAAGGGATGAGCACAGCAGCGCCCAATTTACCTCCGATTTTGCAATACTTGACTGATATGCTTCACAAGGGCCTGTCTTTTTCCTCCATTAAAATCCACGCCTCAGTCATTTCAGCTCATTAGAACACAGAACCTCCCCTCTTCTCTCATCCTCTGCTCAAGCAGTACCTCAGAGGGGCCAAAAGCTTGAGACCACCCAGGAGATCTCCAACCCCTGCCTTGGACCTTACCTTTGTATTGGAGAAACTCACTCTACCTCCTTTCGAGCCAGCTGCTACTACAGACTTAAAATTTATTTCCTGGAAAACTGCTTTCCTGGAAAACCGCCTTCCTTTTAGCAATCACTTCAGCTAGAAGGATATCTGAATTACAGGCCCTTATGGCAGTGGAGCCTTTCATAATCTTTCATGCAGACAGGGTGTCACTCAGGGCCAATCCATCCTTCATGCCCAAGGTGGTATCCAGTGTGGCTCTTAATCAGTCCATTCATTTGCCAGCATTCTTTCCCAATCCACAGGACAAGGGGGAGCGGATTCTGCATTCATTGGATATGCACAGACAACTTAGATTCTACTTGGACAGGACTAAATCTCGAAGAAAATCTGAACTGCTGGTAGCATTTGCTGCATGGGCAGAGGGAAAGGCTTTTTCAAAACAAACAATTTCTAAATGGATAAGCCATTGTATTAATTTCTGCTGTAAGCACCATGGAAAACCTCTCCCCCAGGGGATCGGATCTCATTCCACCAGGGCTGCATCTACTTCTGCAGCCTTTCTCAGAGGTGTTCCTACCAGGGATATTCTAGAAGCTGCTACCTGAAGTTCAGTTCATACTTTCACCAAGCATTATCATTTACCAATTTTCTCTAAATCTAGAGCTGGCTTTGCCACTGCTGTTTTGCAGGGCCTTCTAGCTGGTCCTAATGCTGTATAAATCCATCCTCCCAACCATAGCTGTGGGAATCTACCCAAATGTAATGACTGCAACAGTGAAACACTAAGAACATAGTACAGTTGTGTACACTTACCATAAATGTAGATGTTCGAATGTATTCACTGTTGCAGTCCTGGTTACCCCACCCTCCAGCCCCCTGTTTTTCTCTTACTGTACCACTACTTTCTTTTACTATGCTTAAAAGACTTTTTGGTGTATTTGCTTTTGGTTGGAGGTATATTTTTGTGCGTTTAATTTTATTTTGCTCCCCATTTGGGGGACACCTGACATCTGGGGCAAGAAAAACTGATGTAATGGTGTCTGCTGCATTTTTTATACCCCTGACAGCCTGACGTCCTGGAAGAAGGGACAGCAACTGACGCAGGACCCAAGACTTTGTTAATCAGGCCGACCTCAGGGCAGCCGCCCTGGAAATTACCCAAATGTAATGACTGCAACAGTGAGTACACTCTAACATCTACATTTATGGTAAGTGTACACATCTGTACTTTTTCTTTCCCAATCATTCTAACAGAGGAGAGTATTGTCTACATACCCTTGACATTCACATGCAAATTTATTTCTATCTGGACAGGACTAAGGCTTCTCGCAAATCAGATCAGCTGTTCCTGGCCTATTCTGGTCCTAGACTTTGAAGTGATGTTTCTAAGGTCACATTGGCTAAATGGTTAAGACTGTGTAACATTTATTTACAAAACTCACGATATTCCTCTGACTACAGCTGTTAGGGCTCATTCCACTAGGTTGGTCGCAGCTTCTGCTGCCTTTCATGCTAGAGCTTCTTTACCTGGCATTTGTGCAGCTGCAACTTGGGCTAGACCCCCATACCTTCATCGGCCATTACAAATTGGATTTGTCCCCCAGAGGAAGAGCGTCCTTTGGTTCAATGGTGCTCAGGAATGTCCTTCCATGAGATCCTCCCAGGAATAAAGGTAGCTGGGGACTCTGTCCCAGGCTTAAGCAATGAACAAGGATTAACAATATCAGATAAAGAAATTGTCTTACCATAATGTTCCATTTGTATTGTTGATCCTCATTCAGTCATTACGACCCTCCCTCCTTCCCTCTCCTGAGGCTTATAGTGGATCTCATCATTCGGTTCCGTTCGGTTCTTTGACCAGTGGTAGCCTCTACTTCCATTGACTTGCAAACTCAATCTGAGGTAACAGGGAGAGGGGAATTGTGGGTAAGAGTTTAGCTCGAGAGTTTGTGGCTGTCACGAGCTTAGAAGAGGGCCGACTCGGTTCCGAGGTCGGAACCGATAACCCAGTCGTAATGACTGAACGAGCATCAACAATACAGATGGAACGTACGTTATGGTAAGACGTAACTTTTTCCTTCATGCCCAAAGGTATTTAGTTTGTTTAATCAGACTGTTCACCTTCCCCTCTTTTCCCCCTCTGTTTTTTGAGCTGACAGAAGGGTTTATTCTCTTCTTGTATGTCCACAGGTAACTGACAATAAGTAGACAGGGCAAAATATTTTAGATTGCCAGATGAACTGTTTTATTTCCTTTTGATGGCAAGAAAAAAAAAGTTCCCAGTCGTGCCATTTTTCCAGATGGTTGTCTGTCTGTTCATGTCTGTTAATCTCACCATGGAAAAGCTCCATAAGAGCTGTGGCAGCTTCTGGAGCCTTTTGAAAAGGGGTGGATTATAGAGCTATTCTAGAGGCAGCAACTTGTTCATCACTAAACACTTTCACTAAGCACTGTAAAATTGATTCCTTCTCCTGAGCCAGAACAGGATTAGCTAGGTCTATCCTCCAGGGGCATCTGGACTCTGGCTCTTACCTCCTCCCCTTGCTTCTTAAGCTTTAGCAGTTTTCCCATATAGCTGTATTCTACTGCAATAGTGACTCCATGATGAACATAGTGAAAATGTGCAAGTTAACATAATAGTAAATTTTGAGTAGATCAGTGTTTGTATTACTCCCACCCACTCTCATTCCCCATTTTTATTTCCCTTTCTGTCTCTGGCTAGGGTGGGGTCCCTGTCACGTCCTTTTCTCTGACACACATTTGGCTTTATCCTTTGTTTGGTAAGAAAGTTCTGGATTTGATTCTCCCATGTCCTTTTTATATTAGCATAATTTTGTGCTGGAGCAGACATATGGAGTGCAAGTTTGTCACCCAAAGCTTTAGTATACTGGTCGGTCATCTGATCATCCTTGGCAATATGCATGCCAGATGGCTGCTGCTGCAACAGTGATCTATTCAAACATCTGATGGTGTAAGATTGGTGTCTCTTCTGTCCATTCCTCAACAGATGGTCCTTCAGATTCAACCTCTAATCAGTCTTCAGCCACCTCAACACTTTGGATCACATCTCGTGTGCTGCTCATTTGAGACTGACGTAGATCTAGTTCAGACCTGCATTACAACTTAGTTTTTTCTGTTATCTTTTACTCTTTTACCATGTACTTTGGTTTCTCTTTTCTAAGCACTGAAATACCCTACCTCCCCTGTCATAGTGCTAATTAAGATTGTTGTCAATATTTCCGTTTCTTTGTGCATGAACACCACCTTTCTTCTATATTAAAAAAAAAAATTTGCCTGTATGTTCTTTTCTTGTTTTATAGATTTTATTATGTTACTGCCTTTATTATTGTGTTTTTCCCCCCTTTTAGTAAGATTTCTCTTATGACTGAAACCTTTTGGCTTTAAAATGTGTTCTGTGTGCTACAAGATAATAAAGTTGGATGGATAATGCTGCTTTATTCTCTGAGCCAATCCTGATCAGATTTCCCCTCTCCTGGAGCCAGTTTCTCCTCTGCATCCATCGTCTTTTCTTCAAAAGAGGGCTAACCGTTGCTAATGAAGATATCCTTCCACCACATTCTCCCTGAGGTCAGTTTGGTCAACCAGGAGTCTTTCCGAAGCAGATGTAGACTGCATGGAGGAAATTTCTTAGGACACATTTGTTTGGAGTTCTTCTCTTGGGCCCAAGTTATGTTTCTTATCCCGTAGTAGCTCATGAGGCATTTGTCAGACTCTGGATGTATGGATTCAAGCACTTCCTAGAGCTTGTCCACTCCAGACCTAAAGATCTAGACAATCTACACCAGTGCCATCTCTGCCCTGCTTGTTTGTCATCTGAGCCAGAGGTATAACGGATGCAAAATTTGGTGCTGGGTATAGGGGGCAAACAGGTTTGACTCTGAGGGTTTCAGAGCAGTCCCTTTCTCTCGGATCACTGGCACTGAATAGTCCAGTGCCTGCATCATTCTCTGATCTGAGCCAATTGGAGCTCAGCGGTTTGACTGGTAAAGTGGCTTTGACTCTCTATATACAAAATCTGGAGATCTTCAGGTTCAACATTCGTGGCTGTAGAGAGTGCACTTGGAGATGCAGACTACTTTCTAGCTCTGCTCCACCTGTCCACCAAAGAATGGCTTGGGTCCTGATAGTTTTCATCTGGTGCATATGGAACAGCTGGACCTGTTGAATCATGAGTCATTCCATACTAGGAACCTGCAAGTCTCTTCAGAGTGTTCTCCAGGACATCCCACCGGGGGAGGTTCATTGGAAACACAAGTGTAAAAGGAAGCATGTAGACCTCCCCCAGGGGTCTCACAGGAGACCTGGATTTAGATGACTGGAAAGGGTTCCACAGATCCTGCTTTGAGGATGTTCTCATTTAGAGAAGTTCTTTAACTCTTGAGACAGAAAGGTGGGTTGTCCCTCAAATGCCCAGCTCCAGGATGAGTCTGTCTTCCTTGAGTCCTTCAGGTTTACATCAGCCACATGTGGGGGAGTGGATCCCCCCCCCCCCCGAGACTTGGATGGTGTATCTGATTTCAAAGCAGGCTTGGATGGAGCCAGATGTGGCTGAAACAATTCCTCATAAGCAAGATAAGTACTTGATCTCCCAGAAAGATTAACATTGGCGCAAGGGGCCTGCTGTAGATTCTATAGTTGTGGTGGCAAACGGCAAAAAAAAAAAGCTGGCAGAGGAAAGATCTTCTGTAGATCCCCTTACAGGGAGTTGAATGCACTGGACGGGTCCGGGAAGTGGACTTGCACTTCAGCTACTTTCACTTTGAGGGTGTTTAACTACTCGGCACATATAACAAGATTTCAGTAGGGTTTGATCAAGGAAATCTCCAAGTTCCTCTGTGGGTCAAGATATGTAGAAGACCAGAAAACCGTAGACATTCTTGGCCACCCTACAGTCACTGTCCAGGATTTCAGTGGGTCTTCTTTCTAATACTACTGAAGGTGCTGAGAAAGCTGGTGGTACTGGCATTACTGTTACAAGATACGACCGGATGTGCTTGTGTGACTTTGCAGAATACTTCGACATTTTATTAATGCCAGTTTGATGACTCAATGCTCTTTGGGCCTAAAGTGAAAGAAACCATAATCAGAAGTGAACAAGATGAACAATTCCTTTCTGCTTTTGGAATTAGTTCTACCCCCCCCCCCAAGGCTTTTTTCTAGGACCAGAAAAGGGAGTAGGAAACTATGGCTCTGAAAATCCCATGGGTTCTCTCCTGATGCTTCTGGAGACAGAGGGGGAGTTCTGATAATGGATGTCTCCCACGAGACAGAGGTGGACCACAAAACCAAGGCTTCAGATGTCCTTTTTACTGAGAGGCCTTATCAGTGCTTTTGGAGTGTTGCCAAGCTGCTGTTCTCTGGAATCAGTTGGAGTTGGGGGTGGCCCCCCCTATTCCTGCACTTCAAAGCCTGGAAGTCCATCATAAATGACAGATGGGTGCAGGTGGTGATAACCAGAGGCTATTACATCCCCGTTTTGTCCCTTCCCCCAGTCCCTGTTACCAAACATTCTACCCTCCTCAAAAGCTAGCAGCACTAAAAAAAAAAGTACAAAAGCTTCTAAAGAAGTGAGACATCCAAAAGGTCCCTCTAGACCAGGTAGGATCTGGGACTTAAGATTACTTTTATTGCCAGAAACCTCCTCAGTCCAATTTTGGACCTCTTCCACCTCAATCGATATGTCAAGTGATCAAAGTTCTGGATGGTCACAGTACACTCCATTCTCCCACTACTGAGAGCGAGTGATTTAATGCACTCCATAGAACTTCAGGGTGCTTATTACCATATCAAGATGGACACTAATCTAAAAGGTTTCTTAGCTCTTAGTTGGGAGCCAGTCATTTCCAATTCAGAGCCCTGCCCTTTGGCCTCAACACAACATCCCCAGTGTTCAGCAAATGCATGGCAGTGGTAGCCGCAAGGATTCTGGGTGTTAGATGACTGGCAAATTCCTTCCCTCCTGTCTTCACAAGAAGTTGTCTTTTGCAGGAAGTCTTCAATAGTTGGGCTGTCTTGTTCACTGTTGCTGCCACCAGTGGATGATTCTGTTGTGGCCAAACCAGGTACCATGGACCACTCACCCTCTTTAAATCCTCCTGGCATTGCTCCTTGAACCTGCTGAGGGCCAGGACATTGCCATGTCCTGCGTGGCTGTTGGAGGTTGTCCTTGTTTGGCAAGGGACACACTTGGCCTTGGGAGAGAGTGTGTGGACAATGTTCTACTGCAAAGCCAGTCGTCAGTGTGCTTGATTCCTGTGGAAATGCCCTATCCTTGAGTCTGTCTTTATTTTTCTAGGGAGTGTCCTGGACAGAACAAAAAATTAGACTTTTTTTTGTTTTGTTTTCCCTTTTCCAGGGAGGATGGACAGGGAGGACTGGCTTGATTTTTGCAGATGGTCTATTCCAACTTTTGTTTCTGAAAGTACTAAAAGAAAAATAAATGTCTTCAGATTCTGATTCATGCTCTGATGGAGAGTTAGACTAGGATGACTTTTTTTTTTTCACCAGTCCCCTTGCCACAAGAGGAGAAATCAGATTCTGAGAAGTTTTTATAGATTTTTCCCCAAGGAATTACCTGTCAAACTTTATCAAGAATTGAACTGTTTCAGTTGGAACTGAATGAAATTTCGCTATCCCCGAATAAGTGTTACAGATTATTGCACCTGGATTTTCCTCAATCTGTAGATGTTCCTCCAGTTTTACCAGCTTTTGAGGGTGTGTTTTTGACAGCTTGCAGTGGACCTGATAGTAGTAAGCCTCCTGCCCCTGAAAAGTTTTAGATTGTTAAGTTCTCCAGACGAGCTCACCTTTTTTCCTAATCCCAAATGAGATCTTGTAGGCTCATATGTCTAAATTCATGTTAATTTTGAAAATGAGAGTAAACTGCTAGCTTCCTCTCTCCAGAGGTTGTTTCTCTGAATTCTTTAATTGCATCTGTAACTCTTGTAGCCAAACACTCTGCTGATGGCATATGTAGAGCAGCTGCTACTTGATCAGTAATGAGGTTTGTTTGTGTGTGCTCTCAGAATTTATCTAAAAATATTAAAGCAGAGATTTCCAGATAGGGATGTTTTGCTTAGACCCTCCTCTGCTGTGGTCTTGCTAAAATTTGACAAGAGTTTTCCTTCCTATTCAGGATCCTTTATAAGAAACAAAAAGTCTCAGCAAATTTCAGGCAAGTAGAATTTCAAACAGCAATGGCAGGGAGGTGCTAAAAAGGTGTGTGGGGAGGGTGGCTCCTGTAACAAAGGACAGTCCAAAAAGGCAACTGTACTATATATGCTTTTGAGATCTTCCCCTTCCCACCCTAGCATCCCTGTAAATCTTTCACTAAGTGCAAGTCTTCATTTACCTCCAGTGGCTTCAGATAACCTTGGACAAGTGGGTCTTGAGAATCATTCACAAACTGGTACAGCTAGCAGTGGGGGTCCCTGCTTCCTTTTCAGGGGACTCCTGCTCATCCACCAAACTTCCCTGTTTCCTTTGGTCCTTGTTCATATGCTATCTCTAGTAGAACACAGAACCATTCCCCTCAACAGACAGGAAAAGGATTTTATTCAAGATTCTTGCTAATGCCAAAGAAAGAAGCAAATACTCTGAGATCTGCTCTAGGTCTCCTTTCTGAATGAAACTTAACATCAAAGTTCAAGATGCTTATCCTAGTCTCTGTTACTCCTCATTCCACCTTTTAGTTGCTTGGTAACTTTAGATCTTAATGTTTCTCATCACATTATAATTCTTAAATATTTTTCTTTGTTAGGTTTGCGTTTTCATTTCTGTTTTTCCCTTTGGACACAGCCCCAAGGGTGTTAAAACAGTCTGGCCTAAGTTGTAGCGTACTCCAGATTGCAGGGCTTTCACATGTTTTCATGTTTAGACTCTTATTTTTGCAGACTCTGGGAATACTCAAGGTCAGAGATTCCTGACAAAGGATCTTTGCCTCCGTCTGGGATTCCAGCTAAATTTATTGAAATCCTCTTGTTCCTCCTTTTAGTATTGAATTTCTGGGATGCTTTCTAGTTGCATCCCTTACAGTGGCTTTTTCCCTGCAGATCAAAATAGTTCTGTAAAAGGAATGGTTTCTGGAATTCTGCAGTCAGTCTCACTTCAGCCAGGGAGTGCCTTGAATTCTAAGGTCATGGTTTCTGTAATTCTCATTCTTCTGGCCAGACTTCACATGAGAAATAATGTTGATGCTTTTTTCCGATCTCTGTGGACCCGGCACCAGCACAGTCTATACGTCTAGATCCCGGTGTCTGTGTTTGAACCAATCACTCACCAAAAGAATTCCCTTTTGACAGTTGGCTCTCCTCTCCAATCTTCCTGTCTCCCTTCCAGCTCCTGCTCATTCTGTAACCACAGATGCCTCCGACGTTGCTTGAAGGACCGTTTCCAAGTGTGATGATTATGATCTTCGTGTTTCACTGTTGCAGTCATTACAGTTGGGTTATCCTGCTGGCAGGCTACCCTCAGTCGGCCTGAATTCCAAAGTCTAGGTCCAGCGTCGGTTGCTGTCACCTCTTCCCTGACGTCAGTGCGCCAGGGGTATAAAAGTTGCAGCCGACGCCATTTTCTTCAGTCTTTCTTGCCGCGCGGTGCCCGAAGCAAAAGCAGTTCGCAAGTGCCGGTCGGCCGACTCCTGAGTTTTTCAAATTCATTTCAGATCCGAAGTCTTCATTAAAGCCAAGTACCCCATTGGGGAAACTTTTTTTCTTGCTCCAGACCGATGTCAGAAAAAGTTAATAATTGTATTTCTTGTGGGAAGCAAATACCTCATAAGGATTTTCATTCTTACTGTATTCCTTGCCTAGGCCCTGACCATAACGTTGCTAGTTGTCGGTTTTGTGCTAGATTTAACCAACGCACTAAGTGTCGGTACGATTTTGCATTCCATTACTTTACTTTAGCAGAAGATTTAATTACATAATGCCGTCGGAACAGCCGACTACCGGAGTTTATAAAAAGCGTTAAAAGAACAGAATCTGCCTGATCATGTTAAAGCAAAACTATTAGATGCTCCATTACAGCATGATACTTCGGTGTTAAAGCAGAAGAGATGTTGAAGAAAATGTAGGACAAAGCTAAATCTATGCAAACAGTCAAGGATTTCTTGCAGGTACAGCCTCCCAGAGGAACTGGCCTACAAATAATTGGTCCTTTCCAGTGTCCGATAGGCCACAGAGGCAGATACAGACGCCCAAGAGGCAGATCACAGCCTCAAGGCTCATACAAGCCTAAACAATGGGGTGCTTCTACCTCCAAGAGCAGAGAGGAAAAATCGCAGCCATACAGGAAACCGTCTTGATGACTTTCCCCTTCCAGCACCAAGCATTTATCTTTTGGCAGCCCCTTTGGGGGGAAAACTAGCACTTTTTCCACAAAATTGGCACATGATCAGCCAGGACAAATGGGTTCTAAATGTA
>NC_056739.1:1214306820-1214361185 GCF_019279795.1 Protopterus annectens
CTGGTGTCGGTTCCTGAGCCTCGAGTCTTGGAACCGGTGATGGAGCTCCCTCCTTCGACTTTATTGAGGTCGGCTCCGTCGACCCGTTCTTCTTCCAAACTCTCCGATGTCGATGTGGATCGTGTGGTGCAGAAGTTATTGGAGCATTCGGCCCTGTCCAATCTTATTTCAGTTTCCACCCAGTTGGTGTCGAAACTTGAAGGCCTCCCATTGTCTCCATCCATTCCTCCTCCGAGACCTGTCCAGTCTTTGGAGCCGGAAGAGGTTGATCTTCTGATTGTGGAGCCCTCGGGTCCAGAACCGTCCTTTTCTCGGTCTGTTCCTCTCACCTCGACTCCGTCGGACCTGGTACCGGAGTCTCGGAGCCGACGATCTGTCCTTGGTTCCGGGGCGAGTCGAACCGACGTTTCGGTTCCGACTCTTCCCCTCGGGGCCTCGGCGCAGATCGATTCGGCTCCGTCCTCGGGGTCGATGCCTTCGGTGCCTGTTTCGGGGATTCTTCCCATTTCTTGAACCGGGAGATTCTTCGATTCGGGACCCGGTGGCATTCGACCTAATGAGGAAGGTGTTGTCTACCCAGACAACCACATCAGTGGAAGCAACCTCTCCTCCCCATAAAGGGCCGTTATCCTCCTCTGCACCCACGGCCACATCCAAGCGTCGAGCACCAGTGTCTCAGCCACCCCTGGAGGGTGCCCCGTCTTCCTCGGAGGCTTCTTCGGATGCTCCCCACGAAGAAGTCCCTAGGAAAAGATTGTGTAAGAGGAGACACTTGGATTCTCCACAAGAATCCTTGACATCCGATACTGACTTAGATGAGTCAGAAGGGTCCCCTAAGTCACCTTCAGAAGAGGTCTCTTTTGGGACATATTGGAGATCCTGAAACAGAGAGGTGACTGGCACTCCCTTCCCCTTCTGAGGATGAGTCAGTTTTGCTGAAGGCATTCGGTGCTCGCCCTTCTTCCTCCTGGGTCACTCCGCCCTTGACGAATTAATGGAACTTATTGCTCAAGGGCGTGGGAGGCTCCTGACACAGTGGAACCAGTCCCAAGGAAACCCAATAAGTATATCACTGCACCTCAGGACAAGACCTACTTAACAAAAGGAGTTCCAGTGGACGCTATGGTGGTGGCAGCGGCCACGAAAAGGGAGATGTCGGAATCTTCCTCATCTGTCCATCCCCCTAATAAAGATTCTAGGACTATGGACAGGTACGGGAAGCGCATTTTTAGTTCAGCGGCTTTTTCCATGCGATCCCTGAACTATTTGACCCATTTTACACGACTACAGAGGGATCTAGTCAAAGAGTTGGGAGATACCCTCCAGGGTACTACAGATGCTGCTGTCTCAGAGAAAGTGACAGCGCAACTTAATACCCTTACATCCATTGTGAACTCGTCCATGAGGCTGATTTCTTACGCAGCGAAGGTTCGAGTAGGGCAGCAGCTTCAGCGATTGCTCTTCACAGACAATCCTGGATGCGCTTATGTTCATTTCGGAAGCCTTCAAGTCTTCCTTTACTAACGCCCCATTTGACGGTACCACTCTCTTTGGCCCCAAAGTAAAGGAGACCCTTACCGGTGTGAACAGGAGGAAAGACTCTGTCTGCTGTCGGAGTCCGTTTTCCACCCCAACCAGACCGTACCCCAAAGGGCAACGTGGTGGAAAAATGTGGTTTCAAAACCCCAAGGATCTTTCCCAGGCACACAGGGTGATGCCCTTCTAGAGGCAGAGGAGGGGCAGAGGTGGAAGATGCGCCCTGGCGGCAGAGGGGTCCGCAGCATCAAGGTGACAGGGATACACTCCCTGGTAAACCTTTCCAGCACTCCTGAGAGGAGGCCCGACTGTCCTGCTCTGGAGGCAGTCGGGGGTCGCTTAGCTTTATACCCTCAGGCCTGGCAAAATATACAGACAAGTGGGTAAAAAGCGTGGTTACCAGAGGTTACAACATACCCTTTCTATCCCATCCCATTCCAAAGAAAAGACTCCCAGATGTACCGCCCCATCTGCGAGAGCCAGCAGCTATAGAAATTTCAAAGCTGCTAGAAAAGTCATCCAACCAGTCCCAGCGGACCAGCAAGGATTCGGGACTTACTCAAGGTTCTTTTTAGTTCCAAAGAAAACAGGGGACTGGAGGCCCATTCTGGACCTAAGCGACCTCAATACCTTCGTCAAGAAAGAAAAGTTCCGAATGGTCACGCTTCAATTGATCCTTCCATTCTTACAGAAGGACGACTGGATGTGCTCAATAGATCTGGAGGATGCGTACTACCACATCAAAATGGCCAGGGCATCCAGAGATCATTTGCGCTTCCGGCTGGGGGCCAGTCACTTTCAATTTCGAGCCCTGCCCTTTGGTCTGACCTCAGCCCCAGGGTCTTCACCAAATGCATGGCAGTGGTAGCGTCTCACTTGAGACGCCAAGGATTCCAGGTGTTTCCGTATCTGGACGACTGGCTCCTTTCTGCCACCACCCAGCGTCAACTACTACAGGCCAGAGACTATACTCTTCAACTGTGTGTTCACCTAGGGATTTCCGTAAACTTCGGAAAATCCTTACTTCAGTCATCACAGAGTATCTTGTTCATAGGAGCGGAATTAAACACACGTCAGTTAATTCTAAGACTTCCTCCAGAAAGGATACTTTCACTTCAGACTCACATACGTCTTCTTCTCTTGTCCAGGAAATCTCCAGCAAAACTGGTACTGAAGGTTTTGGGACTCATGTCAGCTTCTCTTATTGCAATACCCTTGGGAAGGCTGCACATGAGTCCTACAATGGCTACTGTTTGCACAATGGTCGTTCCAACAACTACCTCTAACACACGAGATTCTTATAACGAACACATGCAAAACACACCTAAACTGGTGGCTTCAAACGTGCAACCTTTCCAAGGGAGACCATTTGTGCTACCCACTACAGTTACGATGACCACGGACGCTTCCCTGATAGGGTGGGGGGGCATCTTTCAGGGACAGACAGTCCAAGGCGAATGGACCAATTTGGAGTACAATCTGCACATCAATGTTCTAGAGTTGAGGGCAGTGTTTCTAGCGTTGCAACACTTGCTCCCCTTCTTCCTCTGGGAACTATTGCAGTTCAGACGGACAACATGTCGGTAGTCTGGTACATAAACAAGCAAGGGGGAACCAAGTCCTATCAGCTATGCAGAGAGGCCATGAGAATCTGGCAATGGGCGGAGTCCACGGGTCGCTTTCTAATAGCAACGCACATCCCGGGGTCATCCAACGTCATAGCCGACAGGCTGAGCAGAGCAATTCTGTTACCGCACGAGTGGTCCCTAAAACAGTCAGTGGCGAAAAAGATTTTTCGCACGTGGGGCCAGCCTTCCTGCGATCTGTTTGAGTCTCCAATGAACGCCAAATGCAGGAGCTACTTTGCCCTATTACCCCCTCCAGGGGAAGTCCCCAGGGACGCACTGATTCACGATTGGCCCCCGGGACTCCTGTACGCATTTCCTCCATTTCCCCTGATATCAAAGTTTCTCCAGAAATCCAGAAACCTACACAGGACAATAATCCTCATTGCCCCATTCTGGCCTCGTCAAATTTGGTTTCCCTTCCTGAAGACACACTGCATTCGGGGACCCTGGATTCTGGACCCAGAGCCAGATCTATTGACTCACTCGTCAGGGGCTCCCCATCCTGCGCTCTTGTCCCTCCATCTAGCAGCTTGGTTGCTCCAATTCCCAACTTAGCCAGGTCTGATCTTCTTTCACGGCAGTTCAGAATATATTGGTGGCTTCTCATAAAGCTTCCACTACTAAAACATATTCTAGTAAATGGGCGATTTGTATTCTGGGCGAATACACAGCAAGTGGATCCTTTTATAGCTCCTTTGAATAAAATATTAGAGTTTTTAACGGACTTGTTCCATCAGGGTGCTTCTCCTGCCACACTAAGAGTTCAATTGGCTGCCATTTCTAATTTCCATGTGGAAGAATGTGGGGCTCCTGTTATGGCCCACAGACTTTGTAAAGCCTTTTTAAAAGGGGTTTTTCATATTAGACCACCAATTAGATCTCCTACGTCACCTTGGAGTCTAAACTTGTTGTTATCTAAATTAATGTTGCCCCCCTTTGAACCAGCCTCCTCTTGCCCATTGAAGTTTTTGTCCTGGAAGACTCTCTTTTTGGTAGCCATTACATCTGCTAGGCGAGTATCTGAACTTCAAGCTCTCTCCATCAAGCACCCTTATTTGATCTTTCACTCTGACAGAGTTTCTCTTGAACTAATTCATCCTTCCTCCCTAAAGTTTGTTCTATTAACAATATTAATCAGTCCATTGAATTACCCACCTTCTTCAAGAATCACTCCAACAAAATGGAGTATATGTTGCACAAATTAGATGTTCACAGACAGCTAAGATTTTACTTGGATAGAACAAAAGATCACAGGAAAACTGATCAACTTTTTGTGGCCTTTGCTGATAACAGGAAAGGATTAGCGGTTACCAAAAGAACTCTTTCTAAGTGGTTAACGGATTGTATAATCTATGTCTATGATTCTTCAAATCAAACTCTTTTACACAAACCCAAAGGACATTCCACAAGGTCAGTATCTACATCCCTGGCTCATGCAGCCCGCCTACCACTAGACGCTATTTGTGCGGCTGCTACTTGGTCTAAGCCACATACATTCATTTCTCATTATAAGGTAGACAAGGTTTCTAGGGACAGGGCAACCTTTGGTTCCACTGTGCTCAAGAACGTCCTTCCGTGAGTTCCTCAGGAACAAGGAGCTAGGGACGCTACCCATGTGTAAGAACAAACGGCGAGATTGAACACTATCACATATAGAAGTTATGTCCTTACCATAACGTTCCATGTGGAGTGTTCATCTCGCCTTTGTTCTTACATTCCCACCCTCCCGCCCTTAGGAAGAACGTTCAGTTTTGGTGCCTGGCCTGGGGCATTCTGCTTCTGCCTTGCAGGTGTTGTGTACATAGTTGACATGTATATATGTGTATGTGTCTATATATATATATATATATATATATATATATATATATATATATATATATATATATATATATATATATATATATATAGACTCTTAGTTCTGTGCATATGTGATGTAAGCATGAGTGTGCTCTCTCTAGAGACTGGTTTGCTTGCAAACTAGATCTGAGGTAAAGGCAGAGGGGGATTGTGGGTATTAGATTGTCTCGAGCTTCTTCTCGATGCAGAGCTTGCAAGCGGCCGACACGGAGCCGAGGATCGGCTCCGAACCCATGTGTAAGAACAAAGGCGAGATGAACACTCCACATGGAACGTTATGGTAAGGACATAACTTCTATTTCCGGATGGTCACACTGCAATCTATTCTCCCACGACTGCGGGAGAACGACTTTGTTCTCAATAGACTTCAAGGATGCGTACTATCATATTCTCGTAGACAGATGCTCCAGGAGGTTTCTCCGCTTCCGGCTGGGAGCCAGCCATTTCCAGTTCAGGGCCCTTCCCTTCAGTCTCACCTCAGCCCCCAGGGTGTTCACCAAGGTCTTGGCAGCGATAGCGGCCCACCCTGAGACTCCAGGGAATTCAGGTCTTTCCGTACCTAGACGACTGGCTCCTTACTGCCCCAACAAGGCAACTTCTGTGCTCATGCAGGGATTATTTCCTCAATCTGGCTCCACTCTTAGGGTTGACCATCAACATGGCCAAATCCTCCCTGGCTCCTACACAAGTATTGGATTTCATAGGGGCGAGGTTGGACTCCAGACTGATGCTTGCTTTCTTGACTCCAGATCGGCTTCAGAACCTGAGGTTGCACGTGCAGGCCATCCTTCAACTTCAAGCTCCTTCAGCGGAACTGGTCCTCAGGGCTCTAGGGTCCATGACGGCAGCAATTCCGCTACTGCCATTGGCCCGGCTAAATGAGGGTCATACAGTGGACCCTCCAGGTACAATGGTCCTTATCTCGCAATCCCCTGTCTCATCCCATTCCCCTAAGCAGGGTTTGCAAAAGGTCGCTCGTGTGGTGGCTCCAGTCCCCCAATCTCCACACGGGACGCCCCTTCTCGCTGCCTCCGCCAGTCACCACAGTGACCACGGACGCTTCTCGCCTGGGGTGGGGGGGCATTATTCGGGCAGAACAGTCCAAGGAATGTGGAACGACAGAGACTTCATTGCATATCAATGTCTTAGAGATGAGGACGGTGCTTTTGACGTTGCAAGCACTTCACAACCCTCTTCCGGTGGGGACTATTGCGGTGCAGACGGGCAACATGTCAGTCGAAACAGGGGAGAACCAGGTCTTACCCTCTCTGCCGTGAGGCCATGAGAGTGTGGGAATGGGCGATATCCACCAACCACTTTCTCATCGCAACGCACATTCCGGGACGGTCCAACATTTTAGCGGACAGGCTTAGTCGTACTATCCTGACTCCTTACGAATGGTCTCTCAATCTTCTAGTTGCAGAGCAAGTATTTGCCCGATGGGGGCGACCTTGTTGCGATCTTTTTGCCTCTCCCTCAAATACCAAATGCAGCGATTACTTTGCTCTGATTCCCCCCTCCGGGGGAGTCCCCGAGAGACTCTCTAGTTCATGCTTGGCCTCCCGGTCTGCTTTATGCTTACCCGCCTCTGCCCCTGATGTTGAAACTATTGCAGAAAGCCAGTCAGTTGGGGAGCAAGATGATCCTCATTGCCCCATTCTGGCCTCGTCAGACGTGGTTCCCTTACCTATGGTCTCACCTGATTCATCTGCCCTGGATTCTGGATCCCATCCCGGATCTCATTTCACACTCCCTGGGTCTCCCGACTCCGAACCTGGCCATCCTCAAGCTGACTGCTTGGTTGCTCCAGTTCCACTCCTGATAAGGACCTCCCGGAATCTCATCACCAGTCAAAGCCATTCTAGTAGCAGCTCGCAAGCCTTCCACCAGAAGGGTCTATCGGAGTAAATGGAAACGTTTTTCCATTTGGGCAGAGCACTGTCATTTAGATCCCTTTACGGTGCCGGTAGCGTCGGTTCTAGATTTTCTAACTTCTCTCTTTCACTAGGGGGGCTAGTTCCTCCACGGTCAAGGTACAACTTGCAGCAATTTCACACTATCATGTAGGGCAGGAGTCAGGCCCGCTTATTAATTCCAAGCTGTGTAAGACCTTCCTTAAGGGTACCTTCCTCCTCAGGCCCCCGGTCAAAGAGGTGGTACCTCCATGGGATTTATCCCTAGTTTTACAGGCCTTGACTAGCCCCCTTTCGAGCCGGCGGCCACTGTTTATCTTAAATACCTCTCTTGGAAAACGGCCTTTTTGGTGGCAATAACTTCAGCCAAGAGGGTCTCGAACTCCAGGCTCTCTGTGTCAAACCACCATATTTGGTCTTCCACCCAGACAGAGTTCACCTCAGGATCAGTCCGTGTTTTCTACCTAAGGTATCTTCGGAAGCTAATATTAATCAATCTATTAATCTTCCAGTATTCTTCCCCAACTATCAAAACAAAGGAGAGTATAAGCTGCACTCTTTAGACGTGCACAGACAACTACGGTTTTATATGCATCGAACTACTGGTCATAGGCAATCCGATCAGTTGTTTGTCTCCTTTGCCAAAAACAACTTCGGCAAGTCGGTTTCTAAAGTTACCCTCTCCCGATGGATATCTAGTTGTATTCTCTTAGCATATCAGAGCTCGGGAAGGCCTGCACCTCAGGGAGTCCATGCTCATTCTACTAGGGCTGTTGCTACATCGGCTGCCTTCAAGGCTAGGGTTTCCCTGGATGACATTTATTCCACAGCCACTTGGGCTTCATCTCATACCTTTATCAGCCACTACAAAGTAGATATTGTCTCCCGAGGTAGGGCGTCTTTTGGCTCTGCAGTGCTCCAGAATATTCTTCCATGAAGGCCACCCAAGATTTAGGTAGCTGGGGACTCTGTCCCAAAGGTTGCTGACAAATGAAGTTCCTACTTCAGATTAAGAAGTTATCTACTCACCATAACGTTCCATCTGAGTAAGTATCTTCATTTGTCTGCAACCCCCCCCCCCCTCCTTCCCCCTGACCAAAATGATCCTACTTTGGGGTTCTTTAGATTAGTTCCCTCTGGCACACAGTATTAGTTGTGGTATGGGGCAAACTTGATCAGAGGTCAGTCAGGGTTGGTAGGGGATTATGGGTAAAGGGAGGAGCTAGGAGCTCGGATCTATGCTGTGATAGAAGTTGCCGGCTCGGATCCGAGATCGTGTCGTATCCCAAAGGTTGCAGACAAATGAAGATACCTACTCAGATGGAACGTTATGGTGAGTACATAACTTCTTATTACTCACATTCCCTGCCTACAACAGGAGTTTCGATGGTGGGCGAAGGCCTGTCACCAGAACAAGGGACAGCCATTCACTCTACCCCCAGCCACACAGACATTAACAACAGATGCATCGGATTATGCCTGGGGAGCCCACATGGCAGGAAGATGTATTTAATGCACATGGTTCACAAACCAAATGCATTTACATATCAATCAGAGATGCTAGCTGTTCAAAATGCCCTGACAGCCTTCAAGGCCCTACTTCATCCGGGACAACTACTGATAAAGACAGACAATACCACGGTCATGTGGTACATAAACAAGCAGGGAGGCACTCATTCCTACCCCCTTTGCAGACTAGCCATGACTTTGTGGGACACAGCATTGTCTTACCAAGTACATCTGCAGGCACAATTCCTGCCAGGAAATATAAATACTCTGGCAGGCGAACTAAGCAGAAACCTCATGGATCCCCACGACTGGAAATTGGATCCACAAGTCTTCAGCATGATAACGGGGAAATGGGGATGCCCGGACATAGATCTATTTGCCTCACCTCACAACTACCAACTAAAGAGATTCTGCACAAGGGCTTATCACAGACAAGCATGGAAAGTGGATGCCCTGTCTTTCAGCTGGAAAAACTTAACAGTGCCTTTCCTTCTCTGCCTCTTCTCCCCAAGGTAGTCTTAAAGGTCAGACGGGAAAAGCCGAAAATGATACTGATTGCCCCAGACTGGGCACGCCAGTACTGGTATCCAATTCTAAGGCACTTGTCTCAATGCCCAGCCTGGACCTTACCTCAAGTGCCTCATCTACTGTCCCAGCAGAACAATCGGATCCTGCACAGCCAACTCAAGACCTTAAATCTGGCAGCATGGTGGATAATGTTGTCATACAAAACACACCTCTCACTAAAGCGGTGATGGATGTCATTTTGGAGGTCAGGAGGCCTACTACTAGAAAATCCTATGCTGCAAAATGGAAGAGATTCTGTGCTTGGAACCAGGCACAAGGAATTGACACAGCTGTACCAAACATTCATCAGATTTTGCAATACTTGACTGACTTGCTGGACAAAGGCCTATCTTTTTCATCTATAAAAATTCATGCCTCTGCCATTTCGGCTCATTACAATACAGAGCCACCAATTTTTTTCTCATCCTTTATTAAGGCAGTACCTCAGAGGGGCCAACAATTTAAGGCCTCCAAGGAGATCACCAATACCTGCATGGGGCCTCAATTATGTCTTGAAAAAACTCACCCTGCCTCCTTTCGAGCCAGCCACTGCAGCTGATGATAAAGTTTTTATCTTGGAAAACAGCTCTGCTCCTAGCAATAACTTCTGCAAGACGAGTCTCGGAGCTACAGGCGCTCATGGCTGTGGAACCTTTCATCATTTTTTTATCCAGACAGGGTTTCTCTGAGGACAAACCCGACATTTATGCCTAAGGTAGTGTCCAGTGTGGCCCTTAACCAAACTATTCATCTGCCTACTTTTTATCCAAACCCACAGAATAAGGGGGAGAGAATTCTGCATTCTTTGGACATACACAGACGGCTACGCTTCTATTTGAACAGAACCAAAGCTTTCAGAAAGACAGAGCAATTGCTAGTGGCATTTGCTGCAGGATCACATGGAAAGGCCATCTCAAAGCAGACTATTTCAAAGTGGATAGGCCACTGCATTCGTTTCTGCTATTCACAACATGGCAAGCCAGTACCTTATGCATTAGGCCACATTCAACCAGAGCAGCAGCCACTTCAGCAGCCTTCCTCAGGGGAGTTCCAACCAAAGACATTTTAGAGGCTGCTACTTGGAGTTCAGTGCATACCTTCACAAAGCACTATCACATTTTCTCTACTCTAAATCCAGGGCAGGCTTTGCCACTGCAGTTCTGCAGGGCCTTATAGCCGCCCCTAATGCTGTTTAGCTCCAGCCTCCCAACCTTAGCTTTGGGATTCAACCCAATTGTAATGACTGCAACAGTGAAACACGAAGAACATAGTACAGTTGTGTACACTTACCATAAATGTAGATGTTCGAGTGTATTCACTGTTGCAGTCCAGGATGTCCTTCAAGAATGCAACTGCAGTCCTGACGTATGGGTTGTCCTGCCTCAGGCAGCCCTTCGGTCGGACAGATTCCAAAGTCTGGGTCCGGCGTCGGCCGATGTCACCTCCTCCCCGTCAGAGCGGCTGGAGTATAAAGGCATCAGCCGACGCTATCTTCAGTCTTTCTTGCCGCGCGGTGCCCGAAGCAGAAGCAGTTCGCAAGTGCCGGTCGGTCAGCTCCTGTGTTTTCAGTTACTGAAATCATCTAAAAGCCAAGTACCCCGTTGGAGAACATTTTTTCTTGCCTCAGCCGATGTCAGAACAAATTGAGAAAGTTAATAATTGTTTGTCTTGTGGTAAACAAATACCTCATAAGGACTTCCATTCTTACTGCCTCCCTTGCCTGGGCCCAGACCATGACGTCTCAGCCTGTGCTGCCTGTGCTTGCTTTAATAAGCGCACTCTCAGGCGCTGGCAGAGTTTGCCGAAGACTTTTTTGGCGAATCCTACGCTTACAACATGCCGTCGGAACAACCGACAGCACAAACTACCAAAAAAACGAAAGGACCGGGACCAACATCCTTGGCCCGCGACTTCCACCGATATAACGCCTAAGCCCTTCGCGAGTGCTTCGGTCCCTTTGGAAGCGGTAATTCAACCGCTCCAGGCCGACGACACCACGTTAACTCCTCCCTCGGTCTCAGACTACACCGGTGCCGGTTGTTGATTTTCCTCTGGAAACCAAAGTTCTGGATCTACCCGACACCATTCCCGTGGACAAAATTATCCCTGCACGTGGGGCAGCTAGGCCTCCTGTATCCATGTCAATCAAGGCCTTTGCACGTGTTAAGGCCGCCAGCCAGGCCAAGGCCCATCCTAAACCTACTTCTCAGGCCCCTTCTTCAGACAGACAAATCATGTCTCTGGCTGCAGATTTAATCTCTCTTATCAGGGGGGGTCTCAGCCTCACCCAGACAGAGGTTCTCAGCCGCCTGCAGAAAAAAGGCCTAGAACTGAGCAGGCAGACAACCTCTCTTCAGAGAGATGAAGCATCTGGGGATTCAGAGCATTCCGATACCCAAGAAGAATCCTTCCAGGCCTATGAGGACTCTGATGCTGAGGAATCTATTCCCTCTGCCTCTCATCCAGAGGATTTTTCTTTCGGTGAAGTCCTCCACTCCATAAGTGGCAGGGTCAGGAATTTTCTGATTCTAGGAAAAGGCTACGTACCTTCCTTAAGTTACCCCAGCACAGACCTTTAGCTATCCCTCCAGTTTTGGATGTCCTGGATGATGTTTTCTCCGACTCCAGTGCTTCCCCTGATTCTCTCCCTCCTGCTCCTGTCAAGCCAGACAGGTATTTCAGGGTCCCTGACACTCACAAACATCTCTTTAGGCCCACTCTGTGGATCTAGAAACTATTTCACAGGGCCCCAAAGGAGTGGCTACCTCCTCAGCCAAGAATCCACTGCCAGCTGACCGAAAAGCAAGGTCCCTGGAGAGATGGGGTAAAAAAGTTTATACCTCTTCCACCCTTGCCATGAGGTCACTTAACTGCATTTTTCATATGTTTCAGTACCAAGATTATTTACTGGATGATTTGCAGAAAAAGAGCCTATTAGATAGAAAGGCATTGCAGGATTTGGTTCATAATACTCAGCAGGTTAGTAATCATTTTCTACAGTGTGGTTATGATGCATTGGAGGCTTCATGTAGGGCAGCTATGACTGGCTGTTATCCGTAGACATGCTTGGTTGAAAGAACAGCCACTGCCAGATCATGTTAAAGTAAACTCCTGGACGCACCTCTGGATAAACAGAAGCTTTTTGGTACTAATGCTCAGGATGTGTTGAAATCTATTGAGAAGGCAAAATCAGTACAGACAGTAAAGGATTTCCTCCAGGTTCAGCAGGAATTGGCCTTCAAAGAATTGGTCCTTTCCAGACTCTGACAAGTTTCAAAGGGGAAAGAACAGGCATGCACGAGGTAGAGGGCAATACCGAGGCTCCTACAGGGGACGCCAATGGCAACCACAAAATTGGAGAAGTGGCACAGGTAGTTCACCTGCACCACAGGGACAATCACAATGACTTATCTTTCACTACGCCTACCAAAGCTCAAAGAGAAGCACCCCTAGGTGGAAAATTATCTCTATTCTCAAAAAACTGGCACATTATAACAAAGGACAATTGGATTCTGGACATAATAGACAGAGGTTACAGGTTCCACTTCCATACCTTACCAACAGGACAAGGCATGCCAAACCTACCACAAAATCAAAGGGCAGAAGCACTCATAGAAGTCTCAAAGCTGTTACAAATAAAAGCAATAGAGAAGGTTCCTCCTCAGGAACAAGGCCAGGGATTTTATTCAAGACTGTTCCTTGTTTCAAGAAAAGAAAAACAATGGAGGCCTATATTGGACTTGTCCGTTCTAAATACTTTTCCCATGGTGCCAAAATTCAAGATGCTGACGTTACAGCAACTTCTTCCCATGCTGGGCAAGGGGTCTTGGCTGGTTACTCTGGACCTCAAGGAGGCATACCTGCATGTCCCTATCAGACACAGTTGCAGAAGATACCTCAGATTTCTTGCAGGAACAGAGCACTATCAATTCTCAGCATTGCCATTTGGCTTATCTACTGTGCCTAGAGTATTCACGAAATGCCTGGCATCAGTAGTGGCACATTGCAGACTCCAGGGGATTCAAATATACTCTTACCTGGATGACTGCCTAATACAAGCAGACAGCAAACAGACCTTGATTAAACACTTGGATTACGTCATTCAATTGCTGCAGGCTTTGGGATACACATTCAAAAATCAAGACTACTGCCATCCCAAGAGATTACTTTTCTAGGAGCAAAACTGGACACACAGCTACAAATGGCTTTCCTCACAGAGGAGAAACAAGAGCATTTAACAGCTTACTTCAAAGGCCTAGCAAAATTAACCCACCTGACCGCAAGGAAGACCCTGCAGGCCCTGGGGTTCATGGCATCTTCCATTCTTCTAATCCCTCTGGCAAGACTACACATGAGAAAGCTGCAATGGTACCTAAAAAGCTTGTGGTCACAACACAGCCACAACCTAGAAGACATAATACCACTCATACCATGCCTGCAAAGGGAATTTTTGTGGTGGGCTCAAGCAAGTCACTTAAATGAAGGCATGCTTTTCAAAAAACCTCCAAGTCAAACTATTACAACAGACGCCTCAGACCATGGATGGGGGGGGTGCACATGGACGGCAGATGCATTCAAGGGCAATGGACTCCCATGGAGATGCATCAGCACGTAAATCAAAAAGAGATGTTGGCAGTGATACATGCAATAGAAGCCTTTGGAAAATCTCTTCAGCAAGATCATCTGCTAATAAGAACAGACAACACCACTGTCATGTGGTACATAAACAAACAAGGGGGCACTCATTCCTACCCCCTCTGCAGACTAACAATGATTCTTTGGGAAAAGTCCCTGAAACTGAACATCTACTTGCAATCCCAGTTTGTTCCGGGCAAGGACAATGTTCTGGCAGACAGGTTGAGCAGAAATTTCTTGGATCCACACGAATGAATGCTACACCCATGCATTTTCTCACAAATAGCATCTGCATGGTGAAGACCAGACATAGACCTCTTTGCATCTCATCTCAATCATCACCTGGAAAGGTTCTGCACAAGGATACACCATCCTCTAGCTTGGAGAATGGATGCTCTTTCCTTCAGCTGAAATGCTCTAACAATTTATGCATTCCCTCCTCTACCTTTGCTCACCAAGGTGTTACTGAAGATCAAGGCAGAACAACCAAGAGGAATCTTGATAGTTCCAGACTGGCCAAGGCAACACTGGTATCCACTACTACTGAGCATAACTCACACCAAACCGTGGCCCTTGCCTCAATGGCCTCTGCTCCTGACTCAACACAGTTACAAGACTGTTCATCAGAACCTGCAAACCTTAAAGCTGACAGCTTGGAGAGTTCCATGACTCAGACCCATGACTCTCTCTCCGAAAAAAGTTCAGGAAATTTTGCTGGAGGCACGCAGACCCTCCACCAGAAAAACCTATTCGGCCAAATGGAAGAGATTCACCATCTGGAATGTCAACAAGGGCCAGGATGTATCACTGATGAACATACCTCAGATATTAGAATACTTGGCAGAAATGTTTCACAGTGGCCTCTCATACTCTTCCATCAAAATCCACGCTTCAGCTATCTCAGCACATTACAACTGTGATCCACCTGTGTTTTCGCATCCCTTGTTAAGACAGCTTCTAAGAGGCATAAAGAATATCAAACCTCCAAGGAAGCAACCAATTCCTGCATGGGACCTCAATTACGTCTTGGAAAAATTTACTCTTCCTCCTTTTGAACCAGCAGCATCTTCAGAAATGCAATTTCTCTCTTGGAAAACGGTTTTCCTGTTGGCAGTCACCTCAGCAAGAAGAGTCTCTGAGATACAGGCCCTCATGGCAGTTCTCCTTTTCTCATCTTTCATCAGGACAGAGTTTCCCTTAGGACCAATCCTTCATTCATGCCTAAGGTGATATCCAGAGTGTCTCTAAACCAAGCAATTCACCTGCCTACTTTCTTTCCTAACCCTCAAAATAAAGGGGAAAAGCTGCTGCATACTTTAGACATTCACAGACAACTACGCTACTACTTGGACAGGACAAAGTCCACCAGGAAGTCTGACCAACTGTTTGTAGCCTATGCTGCTGGAGTGCAAGGAAAAGCAGTCACCAAACAAACCATCTCAAAATGGATTGGACACTGCATCAGATTCTGTTATTCTTTTCATGGAAAAAGTGTGCCAGCTAATATTAGACCACACTCCACCAGAGCTATGGCCACATCCACAGCTTTTCTAAGAGGAGTGGCTACAAAGACATTCTAGAGGCTGCTACATGGAGCTCCGTGCATACATTTACCAAACACTACAACCTGCCATTATACTCCAGATCCCGAGCAGGCTTTGCTTCGGCAGTCCTGCAGGGCCTTCTAGCTACACCATCTCTTGCTTAGTCCTACCACCCCCAGCTTGGCTATGGTATTCAACCCATATGTCAGGACTGCAGTTGCATTCTTGAAGGACATAGTACAGTTTTGTACCTACCATAAATGTAAATGTCCGATAGATATGCAACTGCAGTCAGGTTTTCCCTCCCTCCTACCCCTCTGTTTTTTCCCCTTTTGGGTCCTTTCTCCCCTTTCCTATCAGCTGGGGATATATATATTATGGTGTATCTGTTTATTACTGTTGTGCATGTCTGGTTTTATCTGTTTATCCATTCACAAAATTTAGCCTTCCTTGGAGGGCACCTGGCATCTGGGTCAAGAAACACTGAAGAAGATGGCGTCTGCTGATGCCTTTATACTCCAGCCGCTCTGACGTCTGGGAGGAGGCGACATCGGCCGACGCCGGACCCAGACTTTGGAATCTGGCCGACCGAAGGGCTGCCTGAGGCAGGACAACCCATATGTCAGGACTGCAGTTGCATATCTATCGGACATCTACATTTATGATAGGTACAAAACTGTACTTTACCCACCCGCCATCCCCCTTTTCTTTGCTGGAACTTATCCGTACTTCTCTATTCTATACAACCTATGTGGTGTGTTTGCTTGTAGATGAAGGCAAAATATATACTTTGGTGCATGCATGTTTTACTGACATATTTTTAGCCTACCCTTTTGGGGGCACCTGGCATCTGGGGCAAGAAAAACTGAAGAAAATGGCGTCGGCTGCAACTTTTATACCTGTGGCGCACTGACGTCAGGGAAGAGGCGACAGCAACCGATCCCGGACCTAGACTTCGGAATTCAGGCCGATTTGAGGGTAGCCTGCCAGCAGGATAACCCAATTGTAATGACCAACAGTGAATACACTCTAACATCTACATTTATGGTAAGTGTACACAACTGTACTGTTCAGTGTCTGTGGAACTAGCAGAAGAAACAAACACAAATATCAGTGAAATGATGGCAGTTACAAATGCTCTCAAATCCCTAAACAATCTTTTGATTTTTTTTTGGATAATTGGCTCCGCTAGTAATCGCAGACAACACTGCAGTGATGTGGTATGTAATTGTGGGTGGGGGGGATACCAGGTCATGCCACCTTTACATACTAGCTATGTTAGCTTGGGATCTAGCATCTCAGCTCAGTCTTTCCCATCAGGCTTCTTTATTCCATCAGGACAAAATTTTGCAGACAAACTGAGCATGACCAGGACAGATACTCATAAATGGAAATTACATCTGGGAGGTCATGTAATTGAGTCAGCTCTTAAACACCTCAAATTGACTGGTTTGCCTCCTTTCAAAACAGATACAGAAATTGTGCTCTAGGATTCCATATAAATAGGCCTTGAAGACAGGAGCCTTCTCATTCCCATGGAAGGGACTATTCCTGTGTATTTTTCCACTGATACCAAGCATTATTGTAATGATCCAGAGGTGTTCTCCAAAGATAGTGGTGTTGAATTCATTTTGGCCTTGGTTCTCCCTTCTTTTGAAATTGCCCAAGGGTAGTCCACCACAAGCTTCCGTACAGCCTGGCTGTCCCCTCATATGATGAGAGTTGTTTGATACACCCTAATTGAAAGAACTCCAGTTGACTGCTGGATGATTAGAGTTGATGCCTTTTAGGCACCTTTTTCTGTGGATGTGCAGCAGGTACTAAGAGGCTAAAAATGGGTTACTAGAAAATCTTGTATAAGTGGAAGAGAGTTTGTGGTTGGTGCCATTCTAAGAACAGGACACATTTGAGACCTAGATGCCTCAGTTTCTATATTTGTGAGAGTTCTCCTTTGGCATTTCTTATTTTTCAAGATTAATCTTTTGACCACTTCTGTGTTCTCAAGGCAAGCATTTTTGGAAGGGGCCTTGTATATCTGTCCACTTTATATAAAATAAATAAATAAATAAAGCAGACTTCTCCTTGGCATTTTAAATCTGTCCTTGAGAAGTAGCACATATTCCATTTGAACCTGCTCATCAGATTTGAAGATCTGAGTTGCAAGCTTTTACAGTGACTCAGCCCTAGCTCATTTTCTGCAAGCACAAGGTTTCTTTGAGAACAAATCCTTCCGTGACTCAAGTAGTTTGTTTTACCTTAAGCTATTTTATTAATATCCTTGTATTCTTTCCATAACAAACATGACCGACAAAAAACTTATGTACTCTGGATGTTCTCAGCACCTTGGATACTAGGATAGAATAAAATCCTTCAGGAATGCTGATCGTCTGTCTCCTGTGAAGGTAGGGAAAAAAGATAACCAGTGTCAAGGCAGACAATTTCTAGATGGTTGTCTTATTTCTTGTTCTGACCATTAGCCACCTTCAGGCAGTGTTAGTACCATCTCTGACAGGGCTTTGGCTTCTTTCTTCTCTGGTTTTCTTGAGGGAAAGACTTCAAGAAGCATCCTAGAGGCAGCAACATGGTCCTCTTTGTACAGTGCATTACAAACTACAAATTGAATTCCCTTTTTAGGTCCAAAACCAGCTTTGCTAGGACCATTCTCCAGGGGCTCCTCGTTTCTTGAATTCCTTCTGTCTTAAGTTGCCATGCTGTGGTAATCCACCAAGTAGTTCAGGTTACTGCAACAGTGATCTAATATTGAGCATCGTACAGTTGTGAAAGTAAACCTAGAAAAACAGAGGTTGCAATAGATCATTGCGGAAGTAGCCATCCCCTCTCTCTCTCTCCACCCTCCCACCTTGTTTTGTTTCTGATGCATTGTCAGGGTGTGGATGTATATGTACTTCTGTATGTAGCTACATTTGTTTTCTTTTTGTTTTTTCCTTTCCTAGCATTTGTCCTTTTAGAGTGATAGCCTTCCTTCTTGAGGCAAGAAAGAACCCAAACTGCCTTTTTATATGGATTTGCACGTCTGTGGTAGTTGAGGCTTGTGGAAGGTGCTTTGAAAGCTGGCAGGTGTTCATATCCTGGACAGAATATAGCCCTACTATCTTAGGCCACTGCAACGGTTACCATAATAGTAAACGTTCTAATCGTAAAATTCATTTACTCAGCTGTACTTGCCAAATGGCTGTCTCGATACCTGGAAATAGATTGTGTAAGGTCAGGGCCCATGTTTCTACTGCTCTGGCTTCTTCTGTGGCTGTTTATAAAGTGGTGGACTGTTGAAATCTCCTAGGGGCAACAGTTTTGGTAGTTGTACATAATTTAAAGGCATTACAAATTAATTCCCTTTCCAGGTCGAGAACGGAGTTTGCTAGGGCTGTTCTCCAGGGGCACCTGGACTATGACTGTCATAGTCTACCGTGAGCTGTTGTAACAGTGCTCTAATGTGGAACATAGTACAATGATGTAAGTAAACTTACCATAACAGTAGGTTATTGTGTCATGCTTGTTGTCAGGGTGTAGACTTTCTGTACCATTTTGTCCAAGTTTGCATCTGAAAGTCATGACTCTGGCCTCCTGTTATCTGGGGCAAGATCACTCTGAAGGTTTGGTACCCTAACCAATAATTAGATTTTTTTTTTAAGGCATTCTTCAAGCTTTTCAGCAGTTAGGGTAAATGGAAGATGTCCTAAAGCTTACTTACCAGTCATTATATCCTTAAACTGCTGCAATAGTGATTCATTTGATTATCTGCTGCTGATCTTCGTGTTTCACTGCTGCAGTCATCGCTTGTGGGTTATCCCTGCTGTGGTAGCCCTCGGCTGGCCCGAATACCAGAGTCAATGTTTTTCTGCGTCGGCTGCTGTTGCCTGTAGACTGAAGTCAGGTCATCAGTGCTGTAAAGCAAAGGCAGCTGATGCAATTACATTAGTCTTTCTCGCAGTGGAGCCCATAGAAGAAGCAGTTCACAAGTGTGCCGGTCGGTACCACAGTTTGAATTACAGCTGAAAGCTTCTAAAGCTGAGTACCCCATTGAGGATCCTTTTTTCTTGCACTAACCGATGTCCAAAAAAGTTAACTGTCTAGCCTGTGGAAAGTGGATCCCACACACAGACTTCCATTCACACTGCGTCACTTGTTTAGGCCCAGACCATGACGTCCCCCGTTGCTGGTTCTGTGCCCTCTTTAGCGCAAGAACTATTCACTGTAGAGCTCTTATTGTAGACGGGTATTTGTCTTCCATCTTCACATTCTGAAATGGCGTCAGTCAGCCAACAATCCGTAGACATTCCAAATAAATGTAGAGATAAAGATAGAGACAAACCACACAAGGCTAAGCCTTCTTATGACTCTACTGTAAACAGATTGTCAGTTCTCCGGAATTCAGTGAGGCGCTTTCGCAGCCCCTGATGGCAAATACAATATCTACTCAGGCCTCTACCGAGACCCTTTCAGAGTCCAGTATGCCATGAAAATCTTTATCTTCCGAGCCTTTGACTGTCTCTGCCTCGGTTGGGTCCGGAGCCGCGGCACAGGCACCAGCTTCCGAGGAGGCCTCTCTCGCACTACCGAATCTAGACAAAAAACAATGTCATCCGACTACTGTTTCTCAGACCGATGGATACCCTTGGGCCTAGAAACCAGGCCACTCCTAGAAAATCTGCCTATAGCCACCATCTTGCTCCTGCTCCACCACCCCAAGCTCAAATGCTTAAAATGGTGGTGGAGCTCATCTCCCTTATCAGGGGTAGTCCGGCAACAGCATCTAAAAGGAAAAGACGCCCTTCTGCTGAAATTGACAGAACAGAATTCTGAGGAATCTGAATATTCAGATTTTGAAGAGGAACAACGACCTCTGACTGCTTAAGAGGATTCAGATGCAGAGGAATCCATTCCTTCTGCCTCCCCACCAGAAAACTTTTCCTTTGGGGAAGCCCTTCACACCCTCTGGGAACATTTCTAGTGAGAATCTCAGGACCTCCCCCAGTCTAAGAAAAGACTGCAAGTTTCTGTACCTGCCCCAGCACAGACCCCTGGCCCCATCCCCCCTATCTTGGAAGTGGTGGATGATGTTTTCCATGAATCCAGCTTAGCCCCTGATGCCCTCCCACCTGCTCCCAGTAAACCTGACCGGTATTGGAGTACCAGATTCTCATAAATACCTGCACAGAAATCCTGCTGCAGACCCAGAGGTCATTACACAAGGACCTAAAGGAGCGAAGACTAGTTCTGTCAAGAATAATATTTCTTCTGACAAGGATTACAGAACCCTGGACAGATGGGGTAAAAAAAGTATATACACCTCTGCAACCTTAGCTATCCGAGCACGCAACTGTCAGTTCCATAAGTTAAAATATCAACAACACACTTTGGAACTATTAAAGCAAAAAATTTCAACCTTTCCTGACTGCCAATTCAAAAGAGTTAGAAGATGTACTGCAGTGTACTTGTTAAGTAGCCAAACACTCCTTACACTGTGGATATGATGCCCTAGAAGCCTGAAGCAGGGCAGCAGTGTCAGGATCTGTCCTTAGGAGACATGCATGGTTGAAGGAACAACCTCTCCCTGATCATGTCAAGTATAAATTAGTTGATGCACCCCTGGATAAGGACCGCTTGTTTAGAGTAAAAGCAGAAGAGGTGCTTAAAAAGATGGAAGACAAAGCAAAATCTATGCAAATGGTAAAATATTTCTTTCAGGTTCATCCTCAGAGGTTCAGCAGGAACTTTTGCTCTAAGCACTAGCCCATCCCTGCACCTAGCAGACACTGGCAGACCACCCAGGCCCCTATCCCAGGGACAGCAGAGAGCCAAACAGTGGACCACTTCTGCTCCAAGGGTAGGGAGTTCTAAGCCATCCCTCTATGGCAAAAACTCTCAATGACTCCCCCCCCCCCCCCTCCTTACTCACCAAAAGCTAGGAGGAAGGCTCTCCCTCTGCAAAGAAAATTTGCCTTCTATAATAAAGGGCCAAGGGGTCTTAAAGATCATTTTTCAGGGATACAAATTCTCTTTCAATGAACTTCCAATTCCAAGAGTGTACCCAGACTTGCCTCCAAATCAGTGGGCAGAGGCATTGAAACAGATCCAAACTCTCATATCTCGGGGCAGTAGGACCTGTCCCTTCAGTTCAAACAGGTAAAGGCTTTTATTCCAGATTTTCCTTGTTCCCAGAAAAGAGAGGGCACTTGGTGCCCCATCCTGGATTTATCCTTTCTGAACACTTCCTGGTGGTCCCCAATTTCAAAATGCTAACTTTGCAGCAGCTGCTGCCTATGATGGCAAAAAATGCCTGGTTAGTCACCCTAGATGTACAAGATGCCTACCTCCATATCCCCATAAGGGAATCCTGCAGGAAATTCCTGCACTTCAGGTTCACAACACTTTCAGTTCTCTGCGCTTCCCTTTCGCTTATCTACTGCTCCCAGAGTATTCACCAAGTGCTTAGCCCCGGCCGTAGCATTTTGCAGACACAGGAATATTCAGATTTACCCTTGTCTGGATGACTGCCTCATTCAGGCAGAGTGCAAAGAAAAGCTGGTCCAGGACCTTCTCTTTGTCAAAACCCTCCTAACTTCCCTAGGGTTTTACCATCAACAAGAAGAAATCAAAGCAAGCACCCTCCAGGAAGATCATTTTCTTGGAAGAACTACTGGACACAGCATCCCAAATGGCCTTCCTATCCCCAGAAAAGCAGAGCTTTGCTGTCACTCTACTTTACACAGCTGGCTTCCAGAAGTCACCCCACTGCGAGGAAGTTACTGCAAGCCGTGTGGGGGTACATTGATTGCATCTTGCATCCTTCTAATTCCTCTGGCCAGGCTCCACATGAGGAAACTTCAGTGGTATCTAAAGAACCTTTGGTGTCAGCACTCTGTTTTTAGGATCTTTCTCCCTCTGCTCCCCTGCATAAGGGTGGAGTTTCTCTGGTGGGCAGGGCCTTTGCCAAGAACAAAGGTCTTACCTTCATCCTCCGCCCTACCAGGCAGACAATCGCCACTGACGCCTCAGACATTGCTTGGGATGCTCACCTAGCAGGCACGTGCACCCAAGGACTCTAGGATGCCCAGCACCTTCCCTTCTCTTGCACATCAGTCAGAAGGAAATGATGGCAGTACAAAAGGCTCTGACTTCCTTCAAACCCCATCCCAGGCCAGACAACACCACAGGAATGTGGTACAGGGAGGGACCCAATCTTACTGTCTGTGCAGGCTGGCCATGAGCCTCTGGCTGACAGCCTCCTCCATGGGATTACACCTAATTGCTCAATACCTATCAGTGATCAACAACACCCTTGTAGACCACTTAAGCAGAAACTTACTGGACCTCCACAAATGGCAGCTCCACAGAAAAATCATTTTGCAAGTCACTCAGCAGTGGGGAACACCAGAGGTGGATCTCTTTGCTTCGCACCTCAACCACCAGCTGAAAAAATTCTGTACCAGGGAGTGTAACCACCTAGCATGGAAGGTGGATGCCTTGACCTTCTCCTGGAACTCCCTCTTTGTATAAGCATTCCCTCCTCTGCCTCTTATTCCCAAGGTACTGATCAAGATAAGGGAAGAAAGACCAAAGACCATCCTCATTGCTCCATATTGACCCAGACAGCATTGGTACTCCTTACTGTGCAGCCTGACTTTGCAGCCTCCCAGGCAGCTTCCCCTGATCCCAGACCTCTAGGGGGGATGCTGCACTCAGACTTGCAGACACTCAAACTGTCAGCATGGCTAATGCTTTAAAAGCAAACAAGGGACCCCTGTTAAGCAAACTGGTCCTAGACATCATCACAGTGGCCAGAAGGCCCAGCACCAGAAAATCTTATGCAGGGAAGTGGAAAAGATTCTGCTCCTGGAGCCAGTCCAGAGGGGGCAGTACCTCACAACCTTCCATCCCTCTTATCCTGGACTACCTAGTGGAGTTGCTCAATAATGGCCTCTCCTTCTCTTCTATTAAAATCCACGCCTCAGCCATTTGAGCTCATTTCGATACAGACCAGCCCATCTTCTCACATCCTTTGATTAAACAGTTCCTCAGAAGGGCTTCTAATATCAGACCTCCCAGAAGGCCACCCACGTCAACCTTGGACTTGAATTATGTTTTGGAAAAACTAACCTTGCCACCCTTCAAATTTGCTGCTTCAGCAGAATTGAGATTTATCTCCTGGAAGACTGCTTTCCTACTACCTATCACCTTAGCCAGAAGGGTTTCTGAACTTCAGGCACTCATGGCCGTTGAGCCCTTCATCATTTTCCATGCAGACAGGGTTTCCCTGAGGACTAACCCCTCCTTTATGCCCAAGGTGGTATCTGATGTGACCCTCAACCAGGCCATAAATCTACCCACCTTCTTTCCCAACCCCCAGAACAAGGGAGGAAAGAATTCTGCACTCACTAGATGTGCACAGACAGCTCATATACTTCCTGGATCGTACTATACCCTTCAATAAAACAGACCAGCTTCTTGTCAGCTTTGCCCCAGGGGCAGAAGGGAAGCCCATTTCCAAGCAAACCATTTCCAAATGGCTGTCACACTGTATGCATTTCTGCTACGGACTACATGGGAAACCACCCCCTAAGTCTGTTCGTAGCCATTCCACTATGGCAGCCTCCACTTCCACAGCATTCCTCAGAGGAGTTCCCGCCAGGGACATCTTGGAAGCTGCCACCTGGACCTCTGTCCACACCTTTACAAAGCATTACCACCTACTGCTTTTCTCTAAGGCTAGGGCAGGGTTTCCCTCTGTAGTTTTGCAGGGCATTCTAACCCATGCCTAGGTCTCTAATTAATCCTTCCATCCCTCTCCTCAGCTTTGGGAATCATCCCACGGGTGATGACTGCAACAGTGAAACACTAAGAACATAGTACAGTTGTGTACATAAATGTAGATGTTCGAGTGTATTCACTGTTGCAGTCCTGGTTTCCCTCCCTCTTTCCTTAGGGAGACATAAGCTTCTCACAGTGGCTTTTAGCCACCAGCACCACTTCACAATATTTCCTTGTGCTTGTGATGGGTTAGGGCACAAAAAACTAATGTAATGGCGTTGGCTGCCTTGCTTTACAGCACTGATGACCTGACATCGGTCTAAAAGCGGCAGCAGCTGACTCAGAAAAACATTTGACTCTGGTATTTGGGCCGGCCAAGGAATACCACAGCAGGGATAACTCACAGGAGATGACTGCAACAGTGAATACACTCTGACATCTACATTTATGGTAAGTGTACACAACTGTACTTTGTACCCAAGGACTTGTCCATCTGGTAGCTCAAGAAAGTGAAATGGCTTCTGTTAGTCTTGATCACCATATAAATTAATCCTGTTGGAATCCTGGCTTAATATGCAGTTTGGTTATTTTCCTTCATTCACAGTATGTAGATTCCCTTTTTATCGAGAATGTTTTGTATTGGCAGCTGTGTACTTAAATTGTGAAAGACATGCAGTAGACCGATGTCCATCTAAGCTTTTAGGCTCTGAACCACAACATTGCAGTACAGGGCTGTCGAATGCTTACATAGTTCATTGGTTCATTATCACCTGCATATGGGCCAATCCAGTAATTTCATTTTAAAAACTTTTAGGGACAAAGATTCCCAAATATAAAGTGGGACTCTGTTCTACAGACTAACCATGGATTTATTTTGCAGGTATAATCCACTCCTCAAGTAGTCTTATTTGTGTTCAGAAGTTACCAAGATTTATTAAAGTATGATATTCATTACATAGCCTATGGTTTGTCAACTGCAGTTTAGCCCTCAGGTGCTTATAATAATATTCAGATTCAAACTGTCTAACCTTTATTTGATACATCTGTACACCCATTAATTCTTCAGGTAAATTTACATTGTATACTCTCCAATGCAAGCAGATCTCCTGTTTTGTATATACAAGACAACAAAACAACATATTGTACTCAATAACTGGGCGTTCATAGGATGTAAACAGTCGTGCGAGAAATTCTTTAGTACCTGAGAAGTAGTACTTGAGGATTAAGCCAGATACTTGTTTGGCTGTAACTTTTTGAGCAGTACCTCTAAATTTAAGTTAACCAGTAATAATTCCTAGGTCCTTATCTAACCGATTTTGTAATATAAACTATCCCAAATTTACATTTAATTCTACCTTGGATGTCCCAAAGTAAAGAATAGCACACTTGGCCTTTATTGATTCTCAGTCTATTTTGATTAAACCATGAGTACACATACTCAAATACTCTGTGAACCACATCATCTGGGTGGGTAACTGTAAAGCCTATTTTAATGTCATCTGTGTATCCATCTGGGCTTTGTGTGTAGTTGGATTAAGTGAGAGAACCATATTAAACATGGGATCCAGGGTCCAGGACTGAACCCTGTGGGACACCTTTATTATTTCCTACCCAGTCTGAAGTGTAGTTTTTTCTAGTCTCACCCTCTGTGTTCCACTTAATTCAGTTAGCTGCCCAGCAAATAATAAAAGGGTTAACCATATGCATAGTGTTTTAAAATAGCAGAATTAAGTACACTATCAAAAGCTTTTGATCCAGGTATACTGCTATAATGTCTGATATTGGATTATACAATTCTACAAGACTGGTAAAAGTAGATGTCCTTCTATTCAGTGTTGCAGTATTCTTTACGTATGAGTTGTATTCCACCAGTCGACCCGGCATACAGCCTGTATACCAAAGCTTATTGCCCCTGCCAGTATGTGGGGCGTTGCACAAAGTCACTGAGAACATCTGCCATAAAAGGGACGTCCACACGTACCACCCTCAGAACTTTTTCGGTGCCATTTGGAAAGGTTGACTGTTGCATTCAGTCTGCTGTCTGATATCATTGGTCCGCTTCCAACTTCAGATAAGTACCCATAGGGGGTTTATTTTCTTGCTACCACCTTTTGTTAATGTCATCCAGGAAGGGCAAGTGTAGATGTGGAAGGCAGATTCCACATAAGGATAGTCATGAGCTTTGCTTGTTCTGTTTAGGGCCTACTCATGACCATTGTTCCTGTTCGATCTGTTGGGCCTTTGTGGCTAAGACGTTGCTTAGTAGCCTTAAATCTTTACCTAGAAAATAAGAGACTTAAATGTGTCTGGCTTATTGATGAGATGGAGGATTCATTGTCTTTCTTTGAAGAGAAAGGTTAGCAAAGTTAGGCCCGAATCCTCTCCAGCTGTGCCTACTCCCTCTGACGTACCCCTTGAGGTTAGTGAAAACCCGGCAGTTCTTGCAGAAGTAGGGTCTGCTTTGGTGGGTAGCTCAGTGGAAGCCATCAAGGTGTTGGATCTTAGCACATCTGAGGCCATGCAGACATTTGGCTAGGATGACTTGGGTCAACCATGCCTTGTTGCTCTGGAGGACTCTAACTGCTCCTGCCCCTCCATTTAAAGAAGTTTCGGACATAAGGCCTATGTTCAGGCATCTCAAAAAGAAGCAGAAGACTTAAGTATTCCACCGTTTCTTCCACCCTCCGTTAGACTGGGATACTTTTTTGCAGGGTTTCATTAAGGTCTTGATGGCTTTCAGGCCTTCAGTTTCTGCTTTCACTGATGTTCATTGTGCATACAGCTGCAGTCATTACAGATGGGTTATCCTGCCGTCAGGCAGGTTCTCGGTCGGCCGAATTCCAAAGTCTAGGTCCGGCGTCGGTTGTTGTCGCTTCTTCCCTGATGTCAGTGCTGCAGGGGTATAAAAGAGGCAGCCGACGCCATTTTCTTCAGTCTTTCTTGCCGTGCGGTGCCCGAAGCAGTTCGCAAGTGCCGGTCGGCCAGCTCCTGAGATTTACGAAAGTATTTCAGCCGAAGTCTTCTTTAAAGCTAAGTACCCCGTTGGGGAAACTTTTCTTGCCTCAGACCGATGTCAGACAGTTAATTGCATTTCTTGTGGGAAGCAAATACCCCATAAGGATTTCCACTCTTTCTGTATACCTTGCTTAGGCCCAGACCACGACGTCTCGGCCTGCCGTTTTTGTGCTAGGTTCAACAAGCGCACTATTAAGCGCCGGGCTGAGTTCGCCTTTTATTATTTTGGCAAAAAATGTAATATCATGTCGTCGGATTCATCGACACCAGTTTTAAGCAAAAGACGCAAAGGTAAGGACCGTCATCCGAGGTCTGCACCGAGTACTGAGACCACACTTAGGCCGACTATCGGTTCTCCGGTTCTCAGTGTGGTGCCTACGCAGCCCCTGAATACCGATGAAACTATTTTACTGGTGACTTCAGTACCTGAGGTCGCAGGCTCCTCTGTCTCCATTCCCACTGCAGATATCGACGCCACTCTTGGCGGGGAAACTGAAAATTTAGTCAGGCCTGCCATTTCTGAAGGCATCTTCAGGCCTTCCACCCTCTCTATTAAATCCTTCACTAAATCTAAAGCTGCCATGAAAACTAAAAAACAGGGTCCTCAGACCTCCTCTCAAGGCCCCATGCCTAAAAAGCAGATGTCCTTCAAGAATGCAACTGCAGTCATAACATATGGGTTGTCCTGCCTCAGGCAGCCCTCGGTCGGCCGGATTCCAAAGTCTGGGTCTGACGTCGGCTGATGTCGCATTTCTCTCTGACGTCAAAGCGGCTGGAGTACATAAGCATCAGCCGACGCCATCTTCTTCAGTCTTTCTTGCCGCGCGGTGCCCGAAGCAGAAGCAGTTTGCAAGTGCCGGTCGGTCAGCTCCTGTATTCTTCGAAACCGAAGTCATCAAAAAAGCTAAGGCTGAGGATTTGATAACTCTCATCAGGGGTTCTCAACCCCCCTCTGACAAAAGACCCAGATTGGAGGAAGACTTCCCTTCCTCAGACCAGGCTTCTATTACCTCAGACCATTCTGAGGACCAGGATTATGCCTATTCCCCTTTCGAAGACTCTGCTGAGGAGTCTATTCCCTCTGTCTCCCCGCCTGAGGACTACTCTTTTGGGGAAACCCTGCATACATTGAGGGAACACTTCCACTGGGAAGGCCAAGATTACTCAGATTCCAAGAAAAGGCTCAGGGAATTTCTACTGCTCCCCCAGCATAGGCCCCTGGCTATCCCTCCTGTTTTAGATATTTTGGATGATGTGTACTCAGAAGCCAGCCTTAATCCAGATTCTTTACCTCCAGCCCCTGTTAAACCAGACAGGTATTACCGGGTTCCTGATTCTCACCAGTTCCTTTATAAAAGCCATACTGCTGACCCAGAAACTATTTCACAGGGTCCCAAGGGAATAAAGGCCTGTACTGCTAAAAACCCTTTACCTTCAGAGAGAGATTCCAGAGCTTTAGAAAGGTGGGGGGAAAAAGGTGTATACATCTGCCACTTTAACCATGAGGGCATTAAACTGTCAATTCCATATGTTAAAGTACCAACAGTTTTTGTTATCTCAGTTGAAAAGCAAAATGACACAAACAGAACAACCAGATTTGAAAGAGTTGCAGGATTTGTTGCATGGAACAGAGCAAGTGGGTAAACATACCTTGCAGTGTGGTTTTGATGCTTTAGAGGCCTCATGTAGAGCTGCTGTCACGGAGTCTGTTATACGTAGACATGCTTGGCTCAAAGAGCAAACCTTACCAGTTCATGTCAAAGCAAAGTTATTAGATACACCACTTCAAAAAGATGTGTTGTTTGGTGTTAAAGCTGAGGAGGTACTAAAGAAAATGGTGGAAAAAGCGAAATCTATGCAAACAGTGAAAGATTTCTTGCAGGTACAACCTCCACGTTTCAGCAGAAACTGGCCTTCAAAAAATTGGTCATTTCCAGCCACAGACAGACTTCAAAGGGGCAGATACAGACGCCCAAGGGGTAGAGGACAATCTCAAGGATCTTACAGAGCAAGATAGTGGCAAGCACCAACCCCAAGAGGTGGAGAAGATAGATCACAGTCATTTAGAAAGCAGACACAATGACTTCCCCGTATGCCTGCCAAACAAAGCTTTAATGGCAGCACCTTTGGGCAGAAAACTGGCATTATTTTCAAAAAACTGGCATATTGTTACAAAAGACAAATGGATTCTGGACATTATAGACAGAGGCTACAGGTTCCACTTTCACACCCTTCCAAAAATGAGAGGCATGCCCAACCTGCCACAAAATCAAGGGGCAGAGGCACAAAGACAAATTTCCGCTCTCATGGATATGAAAGCGATTCAAGAGGTACCTGCAAAAGAACAAGGTCAAGGTTTTTATTCCAGACTATTCCTGGTACCAAGGAAAGACAAAGATTGGAGACCTATCTTAGACCTCTCCATCCTAAACACATATCTACAGGTGCCAAAATTGAAGATGCTCACATTACAGCAGCTTCTTCCCATGCTGGGCAAGGAGTCTTGGCTGGTAACATTGGACCTCAAGGAGGCATACCTGCATGTCCGTATCGGACAAGATTGCAGAAGATACCTCAGATTTCTTGCAGGTTCACCCCATTACCAATTCTCTGCATTGCCCTTTGGCTTATCTACTGCGTTCAGAGTGTTTACGAAATGCCTGGCATCCGTAATTGCCTTCTGCAGACAACAAGGAATACAAATCTACCCATATCTGGACTGCCTGATCCAAGCGGACAGCAAGGACATTCTATTGCAGCATCTGGCATTTGTAATAAAACTGTTAAACTACCTGGGATACACAGTGAACAAAAAGAAATCAAAACTAATACCTTCTCAACAGATAATTTTCCTGGGTTCCAGCTTAAATACAACCACCCAGATGGCCTACCTCACGCCAGACAAACAAGGACAACTGTCTCAATACTTCAACAAAATGGCAACTTTCACCAGACTAACTTCAAGGAAAGTCCTGCAGGCTCTGGGATTCATGGCATCTTGCATCCTACTAATACCATGTGCAAAGCTGCATATGAGGAAACTACAATGGTACCTAAAAAACTTATGGTCTCAACACAGCCACAGCTTGGAAACAATTATACCACTCATTCCATGCCTTCAAAAGGAATTTTTGTGGTGGGCTCAAGCATGCCAAAGAAACACAGGTCTCCCTTTCTGTGTACCTCCAGCAACTCGAATCATCACAACGGATGCCTCAGACTACGCCTGGGGAGCACACATGGCAGATCAGTGCATTCAGCGAAAATGGTCCCAAAAAGAGAAGCACCTACACATCAGCCAAAAGGAGATGCTAGCCGTGCAAAATGCTCTTAAGACCTTCAAAGACCTACTGCATCCAAGCCAACTATTGATAAGGACAGACAACACCACAGTCATGTGGTACATAAACAAACAGGGGGGAGCTCATTCATACCCCCTGTGCAGGCAAGCCATGACCCTATGGAACACAGCACTGGAATTGCAAATTCAGCTACAGGCGCAATTCCTGCCAGGGAAGGAAAACACACTGGCGGACAACTTGAGCAGAAATATGACAGATCCACACGAATGGAAGTTGCATCCTCAAGTTTTCTCAAAAATAACTCCGGCATGGGGACAGCCAGACATGGATCTATTTGCTACCCACAGAAATTACCAGTTGAAAAAATTTTGTTCAAGGACCTATCATCCACAGGCCTGGAAAGTGGACGCACTCTTTCAATTGGACAATATTGACAGTCAATGCCTTCCCGCCTCTTCCTCTACTGACCAAAGTTCTATTAAAAGCCAGAGCAGAGAGGCCACAAATGATTCTCATTGCTCCAGACTGGCCTCGACAACACTGGTATCCGCTCCTAAAGAGCCTGACACACTCCCCACCATGGATCCTACCTCTAGTCCCTCTTCTGTTGTCCCAGCCAGCTCAAAACCCTAAATCTAGCTGCATGGAGAATACCTTAATTTCCCAACAGACTCTCCTCTCCAAGGAGGTGCAGGATGTCATCTTGGAGGCCAGAAGACCTTCTACTAGAAAAGCCTACTCCGCCAAATGGAAACAATTTTGTTCCTGGAATCAAGAAAAGGGCCAGAATCCTTGGGTAATAAATATACCTCAAATTTTACAGTACCTAGCTGAGATGTTAGTGGCCTTTCCTTCTCCATCAAGATCCACGCTTCAGCCATTTCTGCACAGTACAACACAGACACTCCTTTATTCTCACATCCTGTATTAAGGCAGTTCCTCAGAGGGGCAAAAAATATAAAACCCCCAAGGAAACCACCAGTCCCAGCTTGGGATCTCAACTTCGTTTTGGAAAAGCTGACCCTGCCTCCCTTTGAGCTGGCTTCTTCAACAGAGCTACAATACTTGTCATGGAAAACAGCCTTCCTTCTGGCTATCGCCTCAGCACGCAGGGTTTCGGAACTACAGGCCCTCATGGCTGTGCAACCATTCATCATTTTCCATCAAGACAGAGTTTCCTTACGAACCAACCCTACCTTCATGCCAAAGGTAGTATCCAGTGTAGCTTTGAATCAGACTATCCACTTTCCTACCTTTTATCCAAATCCACAGAACAAAGGGGAGAGACTACTACATTCCTTGGACATTCACAGACAACTTCGTTATTACTTGGGCAGAACAAAGCCATTCATAAAATCTGAGCAGCTCTTTGTGTCCTATGCTACAGGTGCTCAAGGAAAGGCTATTTCCAAACAGACAATTTCAAAATGGATAGCCCACTGCATACGCTTTTGTTATTCATTTCATGGAAAATCTGTGCCTGCATACATCAGATCCCACTCCACCAGGGCCACAGCTACCTCTGCAGCTTTCCTCAGGGGGGTCCCTACCAAGGACATTTTGGAAGCAGCTACTTGGAGTTCAGTGCACAGTTTCTCCAAGCACTACCACCTTCCACTATACTCAAAATCTACAGCGGGCTTTACCACAGCAGTCCTGCAGGGCATCCTCGCCCCTCCTTGTTCCACTTAGTGCCTACCACCCTTACTTAGCTTTGGGATTCTACCCATCTGTAATGACTGCAGCTGTATGCACGATGAACATAGTACAGTTTTGTACCTACCATAAATGTAGATGTTCGAGTGCTCATACAGCTGCAGTCCAGGTTATCCCCCCTCCGTCCCCTCTTAGGACAGGCCTTATGACAAACACCTTTATCATACAACCTATTTGGGGTATTCTTTTATGGTGTATTTGCCTGCAACTACTGTTTTTTGATTTATCTACATTGCATGTTTGCATAATATTATGTTTTGCCTTCCTTCTGGGGGCACCTGACATCTGGGGCAAGAAAAACTGAAGAAAATGGCGTCTGCTGCCTCTCTTATACCCCTGCCGCACTGACGTCTGGGAAGAAGCGACGATAACCGACGCCGGACCTAGACTTTGGAATTCGGCCGACCGAGGACCCGCCTGATGGCAGGATAACCCATCTGTAATGACTGCAGCTGTATGAGCACTCTAACATCTACATTTATGGTAGGTACAAAACTACTTTCCCTTGCCTGCTTTCTCCTAGTCTCCAGTGTTGGCATCTGGTTCTCTGGTATCTCCTCCTGCGTAGGCTGCCGAGTTTCTGATTCCTGATTCAGACTGAGGATTCTTCTTCGGATGGAGATTCCTTGGCATACTCCACCCAGATTCCTTCTCCTCTTGAATATGCCTCTCCAGAGACGAAGTCTAATGGGGGAGATTCCCCTTTGGAAGAGTTTTTCTTTGGGGAAACTATCAATAAGGTGATGGGATTCTTCTGAAATTTCTGAGGAGCTAAAAAGATACTATGACCTTCTCCAGTTGGAAGCCCCTGCTCCCTCAGCAGTTCTACCAGTCCTTCCATTTTTTTAGATGCCTTTGCATCATCCTCTAAAACTCCAAATTCCCAGGCCCCTGCTCTAACAGACCTGACGGATTTTATAAATTCCCTGATGACTGTAAGTTTCTGTGTCCAACTGACCCTGCTGTGGTCTCCATTACTTTTGTGACTGCATTATTACTATCCCGCCTGGCTGTTCTGCTTGTCTAGTGTGTGTAGTCTGGGGGAGCAGTCCGGGCTTTATCCATCTGCACAACTGAGGATGACTCCCAGTCTTTTTTTAATATTGATCCCACTCTAATCTGTGAATTTGTTTTCCAATAGTCATCTTAGTGAAACTTCAAGATTTATTGAAAGTCATATAATTCTCATCTACTGGAATGTTTTCTTAGTAGCCCATTATTAAACTAACTTTACCAGAAGCTTCTGTTTGTCTTAAACCCAATGTTGCTGTCTTGGAAATGGTTTTCTAAGAAGGCAGCTAGCATGTCTAAAGAAACATTGTCCATTATTACTTTCAGATCAACAGGAATGTAATTCTGTGTGTTCTCCCCCACCCATCAGAAATACCACATTTGTTGTCTAAACTCTGAAGCATTCTGCCTTTGCAGAAGATTGGAGACGTGCACTTATTAAACCTGTTTTTTTAAGGAAAAGAGTAGTAGGACAAACCCAGAGTCGTATAAACCTGTAAGTCTACTTTCATGTTTGGAAAAATCATGGAGAAGGTGGTAATGTATAAGTTATTGTCAGAACTGGATAGGCTGGGACTTAAAATCCTATATCACCATGCATATGTTGAAAACAGAACTATTTACACCAGTAACTTGATGTTCTAGAACAATACAATAACTGCTATGAATGAAAAGTTGTGATGTAATTTATATAGATTTGACTTCAGCATTTGACAAGGTCATACCCACAACACTGATCAAATAATTAGTACAACTAGGTACTGATGTACTCTTGATAAGACAGATGCATGGCTTTACACATAGGGCATGACAATTATCATACAGCAACTGGGCAGGTGAAATCCTTTGTTACAGAGTGTCCCACAGGGCTCTGTCCTAGGCCCTTACATGTTAAATTGTATTTTTCAGACCTAACTTTTCATCTGAAGTGTTATGGTCAATATGCAGATCACCTGAAATTGGGTAAACTGATTACATGTGTTACCGATAAGGCATGGCTGCAAAATAACTTGACTAATTGACCATTTGGGCATAGGAGAATAATATGCTGATAAATGCATAAAAAACTAAGCATATGCGATTTGGTAGGCATAAATTGAAAGTTGAATATTTAATACAGCACACAGTGAAACTGTAGACTCGTTTTAAGGATCTGGGTATATGGGTAGATTCAGCTATGAGTTTTTCTAATCCTATCAACCAATTGGTTAATGATAGTTATAGAACTATAAGTTGTATAAAAAGATTTATAAAGTCTAGGAAATCAAAAATAGTGAAGTCTTTGTTTGTTAGTTACATTAGACCTAAACTTGAGTATGGAATAACAATTTGGAAACCCTATAAGAAAACAAGCATGAGTAAACTGGAAAGAGTACAACAGAAATATACCAAGGCTATCCATGGATGTGAAAATTTAAGTTATGAAAGACTAAAATATCTGAACTTGTACAGTGTCTCTTACAGATATATAAGAGGAGATCTTATTCAGGTATATTGGCCATTTAGTGACCACTACCTCTGGGAATGTTTGGAGTTAAAAAGTACTAGAGAATCATCAGACAACCTATGTAGGAGATTCTATAGGAATGAGAAGTGTATAAATTGGTTCTCTGACAGAGTAGCTGATGCATGGAACAGACTACCAAATTACATTAAAGCAAGTACTAGTTTAGATATTTTAAGAACAGCCTGGATACTTATTATGGGAACAAGTGTTTTGGTATATTGGCAAGCTAGAAGGGCATTAATGCTCGTGCTTGAAATATTTGTATGTATGTAAGATGTACTGAAGATCTATTGGATGTCCTTCAATGTCACTGTTGCGATAATTTTTACAATGGGGATTCCCTGCCAAGGGTAGGCAGATGTCTGCCCGGTGTACCAGGGCCTTTGGATTGTAAAGGGAACTCCGTATGTCATGCATAAGGCTCCCCGCACATGGTTTGGGGCATAGAGGTGAAGTCCAGATGTACCATCCTTAGAACTTTTGCCGCCAGGTAGTTTGTCTGAACAGCTGTTCATCTACTGCTTCTACTGCTTTTAGATAAGTGCCCCATTGGAGTATTTTCATTTTATTTATCGTATGTTAGCCTAGTAATCTAGTTGTGTTTTATGTCATCCAGAAAGGGAAAATGCCAGTGCGGGATACTGATTTCCCATAAAAATCATCAGTATTTGTTCTGTTTAGGTGCTTCACACAACCATACATCTTGCGAGATTTATAAATCTATTCATTTGCCCACCTTTTTCATTTTTTTCCACAGTCAAGGTTTTGCATATCGTGGATTTGTATAGAAAACTCCAATGTTTGGATATAACTAAAGCTTTTCATAAGTCTGACCAGCTTTTTTCTTTTCATCCTAGGTCTTTAGGTTTGGCTGTTTCCAAGCAAACTATTTCTTCTTTGATCTAAAGCCATTTCTTTTTGCTATTCCTTTCATGGGAAAAGTCTTCCTTCTGTTAAGTCTCATTCCACTAGAGTTGTAACATCTTCTGGTTCGGTTTCTTGGACTGTTGTTCCTACTGGGGCTTTTACAGTTCTGACTATGGTACATCCCGACATCACCTTTATGCCCTATGCCATGCGTGGGGAGCATACATATGATGTACATCATACCCTTTACAACCAAAAGGCATTGGTGTGCTGGCCGGATGTTGGGCTGCCCTTGGCGGGGAATCCCTATTGTCAGGAATATTGCAGCAGTGAAGAAAAGGACATCTACCATTATGAGGAGATTTTACAGAACTCTTTGACACCTCCTACGTCAAACTCTAAGAACTTCAGAGGTGTCCCCGATGGCCTCTTTTCTTCTTTTAAGTCTTTAACAGTCCTCTCTGCACCTTCCAGCTTAATCATGACTTCTACATTGCTGTTATGGTTGTGCCTTAAAACCCTTCCAATAAGTCTTTTTACTTGTTTACTTTCATTGCTTAGTTAGCACACAGTATTCACTTACTACCTTATTTTGCACTTTGCCATCCTTGATATCTTTCATTCTTGTACTGTAGAAGCAAAGAAAAGGGTTCATAAAGACAGTTTAAAAATGTACCATTCTTGACTCTTGTCAGTTCCCGTTTTACCTCGTCTTTGATGCCCTTACCTGCTTGGTTATGCCCCTTTAGTCACTGTTCTTCCTTCTAGCTCTTTAGTTACAACTACTTAACTGTATGTGTGCATAATCATTTTTCTCTCTCTTTTTTCCTCTGTATGTTCAGTTCATAAACCATTAACATAAGTTATTCAGTCTTGATCTTGCTTCCAGTTTCCAGCCTCACTGACAGTATCATAAAAACAGCTTCTGTGAAATCCTACACTTATCCCCTTATTTTCAGGATCCCATTCTTCATAGAAGCATTTTGTGTACTGTTTCCATTTTGGTCAGTACTTATAATTCATACTTGTCTATCTTCCTACTTTACTAAACTTAAAAGGGTTATTCTTCTGTGACCGACTATACAAAGGCACAGTCAACTAATCTAAAAGGGTGGTGAAAGCCACACACACTGGCTAGGCTTATAAATGCCCTAGGGCAGATAGCCTAGTATCAGCCTATGAACCTGTCACCTTCTGGAAAGCTGATTCCTTCTGACAAAGAAAGCAAGATGGAAAGGGTGGGGAAAAATGTCTATACGTTTCCACCTTTGGAGTTAGAGCTGTTAATTGCCAGACACACATGTCTAGGTACTCTCTGGCCCTGCTTTCTCTGGCCTCCCAGGCTCGCTCTTGGTTACCTGCTTCAGAGGCTAAATCACAAGATTCTTACTCTTGTGTCTGCTTCCTCCCAGGTAGCAAGACATTCCATTAAATGTAGTTATGATGCTGTGGAAGCATCTTCCAGAGCAGCAGCTTCTACAGCTGTTCTCAGAAGACATAAAGGCCAAATTGCTTGATGCTCCTTTGGATAACTCTGCCCTTTTTGGCACAGCAGCTGCAGAACTTTTTAAAGCTTTGAAAGAAAAGGGTAAGGAACTCCAGGATTTGAAACAGTTGTTTGTTTCCCCAGTCCCTAAATTCCATAGGAATTTCCCTGCCAAAACTCTGTCAGACTTGCTTGCTCCTCCACTTCTTGTTTTCATCTGGGCATAGGCTAAAGAAGTCTTCCAGGAGACCACCACAGCCAAACTCTGTTGCTTCAGCCCCTGCTCCTCAACAGCCCTTTCAGCCCAGACCAAGTTCTCACTGACTACTAAGTGCTTCTAAATCCTCCTTTATCTTTCCGTGCCTCCTTCCCGTTCAGCCTGGATGAAAATTCACTCAGGACTCCTGGGTCATTTCCATCATCCAAAATTAATACTTCATGACTTGGAAGACAGTTCCACCCTTCCAGGGGTTACCTCGGCCTCCTTCCAGCCAACTTCATCTGTTCCTTTTGTTGCTTGCTCATCTCAGACCAAAGCACCATTCAGGCTGTTCCTCCAGACCAACAGGTAATGGGTTTTACTCCAGGATTTTTCATGTGCCAAGAAAAGATGACCCTTTGAGGCCTGTCCTAGACCTCTCCCTCTTAAACACTTTCCTGGTGGTGCCTTCTTTCCAGATGCTATCTCTGCAATCTTCTTCCCCTGGTCCCTCCTCAATCCTTCTTAGGTCTCTGGATCTCAAGGATGCCTACCTCCATACCCCCTATCCATCCTCAATTCAGGAATTCTTGCGCTTCTCTGTGGGTTCTTTGCACTTTCAGTTTTCTGCCTTGCCTTTTGTTTTTTCAGCTGCTCCAAAGGTATTCACAGAGTGCCTAGCCCTGGCCATTCCCTACCTGAGGGTGAAAGGGCTTCAGGTTTACCCCTATTTGGATGACCTTCTCTTCCTTGTTAGCAGCCTAGCTCTATTAAAACAGCACTTTACCACTGGCTATTCCCATTCTGCAGGGCCTAGGATTTTCAATAAATTTTCAAAAAAATCCAGTCAATTTCTGTTCATTATCTCATTTTCTTGGAGTGCAGGTTTCAAATGGACTTGATGTTGGTATTCCTTCCTTCAGAAAAAGTCCTCTGAGGGGTTTCATGGAGCCCTTCTGTCTGTCCCTTCCATCATGGCCAGGAAATTTTTGAGACTGCTGGGGTTTATGGCTTCCACAATCTCCATGCTGCCCTTTACAAAATTACACATGAGAACGTTCCAGTGGTTTCTAAAGACTATTTGGTCTCCGCATGCTCATCCTTTAGATGTCTTTATTCCTCCTCTTCCCTGCCTGAAAAGAGTTGCTTTGGTGGATGCAGCTACTCAGTCGGAAACCTGGCCTTCCACTTCAAGTATCCCAGCTGGCTCAGCAGCTCTTTACAGATGTCTCAGACTTGAGTTGGGAGCAGGAAGGTACAGGGTTTTTGGTCTCCCTTTCAGCATAGAGGGCACATCAACATCAGAGGTGAGGGATGTGATTCTGGCCTTGTATACTTTTCATCCTCTCTTCTTGCCAGGACCACTTGGGATTCTTGCAGAAATTACCACAGTCCTTTGGTACAAAAACAAGCAAGGGGGGGGGGGGGGGAGACAAAATCTTACCTTCTTAGTTGACTAAACTTTCAAAGCATGGGAATTGGCTATCCAGTACAAAGTGACACTGCATGCTGTGTACCTCCCCTCTGCCCAGAACTCAGTAGCAGATGCATTAAGCAAGTCCATGACACATTCCCACGAGTGGCTGGTTCACAGGAATGTGTTCCTGGATCTAGTTCACCAGTGGGATACTCCAGAAATGGACCCCTCTGCCTCCCTTCTGAACAGACAACTTCCTGTCTTGTGCCAGGGTTCCTCACCCTCCGGCTTGGAAGGTGAATGCTCTCTCTCTCTCACATGGGAAAGGATGTTTCTTTATGCCTTCCCTCCCCTTCCCTCCAATTCAAAAAGTCCTGGTGAAAATTCTGTAGGAAAAAAAAATTTTGCTAGTGACCCCCTTTTGGCTAAGACTGCATTGGTTCCCTCTTCTGCAGCTAGAAAAGGGTCGTCACTGCCCGTTACCCCACTGGTTGGACCTTCTCACTCAGGATGAGGGATACTTGATTCATCCACATCTGTCAACTCTGCAGCTGACCTTGTGGGTGATCAACTTTTTGATCCCTTTTAGGCATCTTCTCTCTAAGAATGTGCCTAGGGTTTTGCAGGAGAACAGGAAACCTTGTGTTTCCAAATGGAAAAGATTGGTGCCACAAAGGAAAACGGGAACTCCCCTTTGCTGGCATTCCTTTAGTGCTTTTTTACCTGTGTGAGTTGCTTAATAGTGGTCTTTATTATTCCTCAAAGTCCACTGCTGTGCTTTGTTTGCCATTGACACCCCCTTAGCTTCCAGGTTGGAAGTTAAGTGTTTTCTTAAAGGTGTCCTACATATGAAACCTCCCAGGAAATCAGTCCCTCCTCCTCCTTGGGATCTTAACTGTTTTAGAGAAGCTTACTTGGACCTCTTTTTAGCCAGCGGCCTCTGCTTCTCTAAAGTTTTGCACATGGAAAACAGTACTTTTAGTAGCTTTAACTTTTGCTAGAAGGGTCTCTGAGATTCAGGCATTGATGGCCCCCCCCCCCCTTTGGTTTTCCACAAGGGCGGAGTATCTGAGAACTAATCCATCCTTGTCCAAAGTGGTGAAATAGTTGTCACTTAATCAGTCTATTCAGTTGCCCACTTTTTCCCTCACGTCAATCTCCTAATGAGAGGGTTCTGCATTTTTTAGATGCGTGTAGACTGCTCAGATTTTATGTTGACAAAACTGTCTGTCAGGAAGTCTCATCAACTGTGTCCTTCCATCCCAGGGCTTTGGGTTTACCTGTTTCCAAACTCTCTCTTTTTGGATCTCTAAGGGTACTGTGTTTTGCTATGACTTTCATGGGAAATCCTTATCTTCTGTTAATGTCCATTCTACCAAATCTGTTACCTCCTTGGGGCTTTCTTCAAAGGTCTAGATGCTCATTCCATTTTGGAAGCTGCTACTTGGTCGTCTTTTCATAATTTTTACAAAACATTACAAGTTGGACACTGTCTCAAAATCCAGGGCAAGTTTTGCTATGGTAGTTCTGCATGGATTTGAAGAAAATGCTTCTACGTTGGGAGGAGGATGGAGTACAGGAAGATGGAGTTCCTTTTGAGTTTTTGCACTCTTCCATATGTAAAGAATACTGCAACATTGAATAGAAGGACGTAGAATAGTTGTGTAAAATCTTACCATAACCATAGATGTCCTTCACTTCTATGTTGCAGTATTGTATCCCTCCCGCCTTACCCCTTCTACTTTATTTCCTAGGATAACTCCTTTTTATGTGGTCTTTAGATTACTTTTCATCATGGGGCTAACTTATTCTGAGGGTGGTACAATTGGACATCCCTTTTTATGGCTGAAGTTCCCATTGACTTTGTGCAAAGTCCCATGTACTGGCAGGGGCAATAAGCTTTGCTATACAGGACAGACAGAATAACCCATATGTAAAGAATACTGCAACATAGAAAAGGACCTCTATGGTTATGGTAATATTTTATGCAACTAGTCTATCTGTTCTAAACGACTCCATCTTGAGTAACAGCCGTTAAGCATACCTGAATATCTTTAGAATCTGTAATGTACACCATTCAAAACTTTTCCCAATTAGTGATGTTATGCTAGTAGGTTTGTACTTGCTCATGTGATCTGGTGGCCCTGCTTTTTGAACTGGGGCAGCATCAGCAGGTTTCCAGCTGGCTGGAAAAATACCAGAATGTAACAAATTGATGTTCTTCATCTCACATTGCTGCAGTCCTTACATATGGGTAGTCCGCTGTCCTCGGTCGGCCCGAATACCAAAGTATTAGGCTGACGTCGGTCAAGGCGCTTTAGACTGACATCAGAACGTCAGGGTACAAAAGCGCATGACCGACGTCATATCCTCAGTCTTTTTTGCCGCATGGTCCGATGCAGAAGCAGCGTTGCAAGTGCCGTTCGGCGTTCTGAAATTTTTCGAGTTCGGAGTTTCAGACCGAATCCAAGTTGGCTAAGTACCCCGTTGGGGAATATTTTGGTTTTTTCTTGCCTCAGTGTATTACCGGACAGATACCGCATAGGGATTATCATTCTTTGTGCATTCCTTGTTTGGGGCCTGAGCACGACGTTGTTGGGTGTCACTTTTGTGCTAGGTTCAATAAGCGCACTATTAAGCGAAGGTTAGATTGTGCTAGGCTGGTCTTCGGTAAGCGGTGCAATTATAATATGCCGTCGGACTCTCTGGCGCCCGCTTCTTCGTAGAAGCGCAAAGACAAAACAGTTAAACCCAGTCAAGATGAGTCGTCCGTTCCGGACGCCGGTTCTTTAGAGGCTTCAGTGGAACCGGTGGTTCCAACTGAGACTTCTTTGGAGTCTCAGGGGGAGACTTTGATTTTGCAGGATGTGGCCTCTCAGGAGGCAGGTCAGGCTGAAGGGGCTTCTCAGGTTACTGTACTCCCCTCCCTTCCTAGGGTGGTTAGGCCCTCTCCTTCTGTTTCCAAGGCTTCTCCCAGAGGCAGGCCAGGTTTAGCTTCTGTTGGTGTCACTCCTAGTTCAGCAGGGTCTGTGCCTAAGAAGCACATGCTTAAAATGGCAGAAGATTTGATTACTCTGATTAGAGGTTCTTTGCCCCCTCCTGATAAGAGGCCTAGGGTGGAGCCAGAATTGGGAAGTTTTGAGCAGGCTTCGGATGTTTCAGAGTCTTCGGCTGAAGACTTGCAGGAGTACTCTCCTTATTCTGATTCTGATGCAGATGATTCCACTCCTTCTGCTTCTCCTCCAGAGGATTTTTCTTTTTCAGAGACACTTCATTCTATGAGGGAACATTTTAAGTGGGAAGGTCAGGACTTCTCTGATTCTGGAAAAGGCTTAGGGAATTTTTGCTTTTACCCCAACACAGGCCCTTGGCTATACCTCCTGTTCTGGATGTTGTGGAAGATGTGTTTTCAGAGGCTTCACTTAATCCTGATTCTCTGCCTCCTGCGCCTGTTAAACCGGATAGGTATTACAGGGTGCCTGAGGCTCATAAATATCTTTATAAGAGTCCTAGGGCGGACCCAGAAACTATTAGTCAGGGACCTAAGGGTGTTAAGGCCTCTGTTGTAAAGAATCCGGTTCCTCTAGATAAAGAGGCCAGAGCTTTGGATAGATGGGGAAAGAAGGTCTATACTTCTACCTTAGCTATGAGGGCTTTGAATTGCCAGTTTCATATGTTGAAATATCAAAACTTTCTTCTTTCTCAATTGAAGTCTAAGGTGGATGCTCTGGCGGAAGGCATTGAGTGTAAAGAATTACAAGATTTGGTGCATGTCTCTGAACAGGTGGGTAAGCATTCATTACAATGTGGTTTTGATGCTGTGCAGGCCTCGTCTAGGGTGGCTGCCACTGGTTCAGTTCTTCGCAGGCACGCCTGGCTGAAGGATCAGAATTTATCTGACCATGTTAAGACAAGGATTTTGGATGCTCCTTTGCAGTCTGATGTGTTGTTTGGTTCACCTGTGGAGTCAGTCTTGAAGAAAATGGAAGACAAGACTAAGTCTATGCAGGCTGTTAAAGATTTTTTGCAAGTTCAGCCTCCAAGTTTAGTAGGAATTGGCCTGCTAAGGGGTGGACGTATCCTTCTTATGATTCTCAGTCTAGGGGTAGATCTAGACGTGGTAGGGGCAGAGCTCAGGGTTCTTTCAGACCTAGAACAGGAGTTCACCTGCACAATCTTGGTGAGGGCAGGGGCCAGTCCTTTCGTAAACAGGCCCAATGACCTACTTTTCAGCTGCCAGATCCTTCTTGCCTGGCAGCACCTTTGGGAGGAAGGTTGGCACTCTTCAAGGAAAATTGGATTTTGATTACCCAAGACAAATGGGTATTGGATATCATACACCAAGGTTCCAAGTTTTATTTCCATACCTTGCCTCCTTTCAAAGGCATGCCAGACGTTCCTCCGCAGCAAAGACTAGAGGCTCACAAACAAATTTCTCTACTACTTCAATTAGGGGCCATACAACCGGTCCCTCTGCCAGAAGTGGGCCTAGGATTTTATTCTCGCCTGTTTCTAGTACCAAAGAAAGGGAACACGTGGAGACCAATTTTGGATTTATCTATCCTCAACACATATCTGGACATTCCCAAGTTCAAAATGTTGACGTTACATCAGCTTTTACCTCTGCTGGGCAAAGATCACTGGATGGTGACTCTGGATCTCAAGGAGGCTTATCTTCATGTTCCTATCAGGCTCAGTTGCAGGAAGTATCTGCGTTTTCGAGCTGGGACTTCTCGTTATCAGTTCTCTGCATTGCCCTTTGGCTTATCTACTGCGCCCAGAGTGTTCACGAAGGTTCTGGCTCCAGTGGTAGCTTTCTTCAGGCTAAGAGGAATACAAATCTATCCTTATTTGGACGATTGCCTGATTCTGGCCCAAGGAAAGGACGAACTTCATCATTTACAGTATGTGATGGCAGTGTTAAGATGCCTGGGGTATTCTGTGAACGAAATAAAGTCCAGTCTAGTACCCTCTCAGAACATGTGCTTTCTGGGTGTGAGACTGAATACAGCATCCCAGATGGCCTTTTTGACCCCGGACAAACAAAAGAATCTTTCTCTTTACTTCCACCAATTGTCTCGTCAGTCCAGGCTGACTGCAAGGACAGTCCTTCAAGCCTTGGGGTTCATGGCATCTTGTATTCTGGTACTTCCCAATGCCAAACTGCATATGAGGAAGCTACAATGGTATCTCAAAAATGTATGGACGCAGCACTGCCAAGATTTGGACACTGTCATTCAGATAATACCTTGCATTCAAAAGGAATTTTTGTGGTGGGCTCAGGAATGTCACCTAAACAAGGGACTCTCTGTGACCCGACCAGAGGAGAGTCAGATTCTTAAGACAGATGCCTCAGACAAAGCTTGGGGAGCTCATCTAAATGGAAAATGGGTACAAGACACGTGGCCTGCCAGACTTCAACATTTACATATCAACTTGAAGGAGATGTTAGCAGTCCAATTTGCATTGATAGCTTTCAAGGATTTACTTCTTCCAGGGCAGGTGTTGATTCAAACAGACAACACAACTGTCATGTGGTACATCAACAAGCAAGGGGGGACGCATTCATATCCTCTATGCAGACAAGCAATGATTTTGTGGGAGACTGCTCTCAGTTTACAGCTAAATCTTCAGGCAAGGTTTCTGCCAGGAGCACAGAACTCCTTAGCAGATGTGTTGAGCAGACAAATTATGGATCCCCACGAGTGGAAATTGGATCCTCATGTATTTCAGAAATTGACAGTGTTATGGGGAACTCCAGACATAGATCTGTTCGCTTCTCCACTAAATTACCAGCTGCCAAAGTTTTGCACAAAAGGTTTCATCCCACAGCTTGGAAAGTGGATGCTTTCTCATTCAATTGGAGCAATCTTCACGTGTATGCCTTTCCACCTCTGCCTCTCCTCCCAAAGGTACTCCTGAAGGTCAGACAGGACAAGCCAAACATGATTTTAATAGCTCCGGATTGGCCTCGACAGCACTGGTCCCCATTACTGAGAAGTCTGGTACGGAAGCCTCCATGGCCGTTGCCTTCGATTCCTCACCTGCTGTCTCAGGAGAACAGTCATTTACTCAATGTCAAACTTCACTCTCTACATCTAACAGCCTGGCATATTCTGTTTTAAACCCTGGAGGGTCTCAGCTTCCACAACAAGTTTTGAATGTTATTTTGGAGGCCAGAAGGCCTAGTACAAGGAAAGTTTACGCAGATAAATGGAGGAGATTTTTATTTTGGAGTACAGCAAAGGACTTTGATGTTTCTAATCCTAATCTAAGTGTTGTTCTTCAATACCTTACTGAGTTATTGGACAAAGGTTTGTCCTTCTCCTCTATAAAGGTTCATGCTGCAGCAATTTCTGCTCACTATGACTGTGACCCACCATTATTTTATCATCCTTTGTTTAAGCAATTCCTTAGAGGGGCAAAGAATATAAGACCCCCACGTAGAGCTCCTACTCCTGCTTGGGATCTCAATTTTGTGTTGGAGAAGCTCACTCTACAACCTTTTGAGCCTGCAGCAACTGCAGAGTTGAAATATTTATCATGGAAGACTGCTTTTTTGTTGGCCATTACCTCTGCGAGAAGGGTTTCTGAATTACAGGCCCTTATGGCGGTTGAGCCTTCCTTAATTTTCCACAAGGATAGGGTGTCTTTGCGTACTAACCCTTCTTTTATGCCTAAGGTGGTTTCTAGTGTGGCTTTAAACCAAACTATTCATTTGCCTACTTTTTATGCAAACCCCCAAAATAAAGGGGAGAGGATTTTGCACACTTTGGATATACACAGTTGCGATATTATTTGAGCAGAACTAAAGGGTTCAGGCAGTCTCAGCAGTTGTTTGTTTCTTTTGCTTTGGGTTCTCAGGGCAAACCAGTTTCAAAACAAACTATTTCTAAGTGGATTGGTTTTTGTATTACTTTCTGTTATTCCCATCATGGTAAGGAGATTCCAGCTGGGATTAGGCCTCATTCCACTAGGGCTACTGCCACTTCTACAGCTTTTTTAAGGGGGGTGGCTACTAAAGATATTTTGGAAGCAGCTACTTGGAGTTCAGTGCATACTTTCTCTAAGCATTACCACCTTCCTCTTTACTCTAAATCTAGGGCTGGATTTGCCACTGCAATTTTACAGGGCATTTTGGCAGCCCCTAATGCTTTTTAGTTTGGCCATCCTCCCTTACCTCTGCTTTGGGATTCTACCCATATGTAAGGACTGCAGCAATGTGAGATGAAGAACATAGTACAGTTTTGTACCTACCATAAATGTAGATGTTCGAAGATCCACATTGCTGCAGTCCAATTTACCCTCCCTCCTTCCCCTCTGTAGTTAGAGGTGGTGGTGTGGTTTGGGTTGTACATATTGTAAATATGGTTAGTGCAGGGGTGGTTGGTTATTTTTTGGCTTTAGCCTTTGTTGTTAGGGCCTTCTGACATCTGGGGCAAGAAAAGACTGAGGATATGACGTCGGTCATGCGCTTTTGTACCCTGACGTTCTGATGTCAGTCTAAAGCGCCTTGACCGACGTCAGCCTAATACTTTGGTATTCGGGCCGACCGAGGACAGCGGACTACCCATATGTAAGGACTGCAGCAATGTGGATCTTCGAACATCTACATTTATGGTAGGTACAAAACTGTACTTTAGTGTAATAGTTGCTGATTATAAAATTACCGCAATAAACCCAAAAGCACCCGGGAATATTACCTGGACCCATACCACTGCTCTGATTTAATGCAGCCCACCGAGGTTCTCACCATGTCCAAATTGATAATGGGACACTCCATCTACCTCTACTGATGCACCTACTACAAAATTTGTCATATGCATTGGCTTCAGCAGCTAAGAAATGTTTTTTAAACAAGTTAGCCAATTCCACACCTGCATACATGGCATTACCATAAATAGATTGAGGTCCAAATACTTTATCCTGTTTGCCTGAGTGTCTCGCATATGAATAGAATTTTTTAATCAACAAAACATTCTCTAAATTTTGTTCCAATTTACATTTAGCTTGATGTGAAGATGATTTCAATCTTCTATTTACTAAAATGTAATGTGTTCTTGTATTACTTCCAAAGGCGGATTTTTTTTCTTTCTTTCTTGAAGGGGTTTAGCATGTCTCTTCAACCATGGTGGAGTATACTTCACCGAACTATTAGTTTTAACTTTTCTACACTTACTTAAATGGAAACTACAGATATTTAATATTCTCAAAATCCTGACAATTATTGAGAAGCTTGTCATCCTTGAATCAGTTCTTAATGGAATTAATGCCATTAGTTATATTCAAATGAATGTCTGCGGTGGTGGTGCTGCGGTAGCATTGTCACCTGTTAGACGTTGCCCGTTCGATTCTCAGAGTGTCTTCTGTGTGGCGACATGCGTGAATGGGCCTTCCTTCGTTGAAGGTTGTGCGTTGGGCCCGGCAAGCCAGTATGTAAAAATCTACTGCCAATCATTAGTGGGCCGGAGTTCCGCTGTGGTGACCCCTAACGGGGAAAAGCCGAAAGACTTTTTAATTATATTCAAATGAAAAAAAAATTTAGACATCAAAAATTTTCTTCTCGTGCTTACAAGTACTTTTACTTAGTATTTTAAAATCTAAAGCTACATGATCAGAACTACCCAGAGGACAAGTGATGTTTGAGGTGAATCAGCTGTGTGGGACATGAGTGTGATTTGGTAGGAAAAGTAATCATTGGTGTTTAAAATCTACACTAGTCATAAAATTCTGCTTCTGTTACAGATCCTGTAGTATGAGCATCCCAACTGATTGTAGGAAAATTAGTCACCTGAAATTATCATGTGTCATAAACTTAAGCTGTTAAGGAGGGACTTTTGTAGTTAACTAAGAAATATATAAAGGAGGACCAGTTCCATGTGCCAGCACCTCCAAAAATAAGTTCAAACTATGGTCAAGTTCCAGTTCAGGTTTCATCCATTATGAAGAATAAACAAACCACATTGCCACCAGATCTGTTATTCCTCAGGCACATAAAGCACTGATATCCAGGTAACTGTAAACCTTTACTATTCTGTGCTTTAATAATTATTAAATCTTGGGGAATGGGCGATCTGTAGCTTGCATTCTGATTGGAGAACGAACATTCTCCAACAGGGTTTTGATCACAGTAGGATATCAAGCTGCCATGGACCTCCGTAGTGAGTGTAAAATATTTTAAAATGTCTGTCTGCTTGTAAGTGTATGAATGAAAACAAGATCGATCAAGATATTTTGTACTCGCTAATCAGCGCTTTTGCTGTTTAGCGAATGAAGAAAAAAAAGTATGTGTATGAGTGCATTTATGTTAGTCTGCGTGTGAGTGACTGAATGCGTGCATGAAAGCAGAAGAAACTGTGCGAGAGAGAGTGAATAGTGAGGTTGATAGAGCCACTATTTTACACTTGCAAAGCAGCACTTTTGCTATTTAGTAAGTGTAAAGTGTAAAATATAAAAAAAAAATTAAAATAACTGTATGCGTGTATGATGGCAGAAAAGACAGTGACTCAGAGAGTGAAGAGCGAGAGCGAGCCCTGGTAGCAACAGCAGTTGAGGACTGCATACCTCTTACATCAACATACTTGGATAAGCATCCATCATACCAGCAGTTAATGTGTGATGCTGCTTTTTTGCATCTGTTTGTATTGATAAGGATGTCATACTTCAAACATGATTTGCTGCATTAAGTTTTGACTATGAAAAATATCTGCATACATCACTATAAAAAAGTTATGTCACAGACCATTTAAAACTCGTAAGGGTGAAAGTTAAGACAGTGTGGGCTTTTATGCGTTACTCCTGTTGAGCAATATTTTTAATATATATTTTGGATGTAAAATGCTTCTTCCAACACCATTAGCATGTACTACAGCAAGTTTGAAACATTAGGTGGAGGAACTAGTTTACATCAAAAATATATAAAAAAAATATATTACTTAAGTAAAACACCACAATTTTACAGAGCCCATTTTCTAAGCTCAATAATGCCCTCCAGGGTGTGTGTTAATTTGTAACACCCTCCAGGGGTATAGAGGTCCTCCGCCGAGTATTAATTACATATTAACACACACCCCAGAGGGTATTGTTGCTTGCTTAATGGCAACCTAAACTTAAGAGTAACTCATTTTTGTGAACTTTTTGCATTATTATAGTATACCTTTATTGAGGATGCCTCAGTGGTTGTCACTAACCTTGGAACCTGCGTAAAGTCTAAATGTTTTACTGCATCAACTACTCGTAGTTTCCCACTCAATAACTTGCCTCCTGAAAAATTAAGATGAAGCCAATCATACACAAATTGTCAGTGTTAATTTCCTCCCAAGAACCAATAAAATCAACGTCCTTTTGAATGGAAGCATTACTTAACCGTTTATTAAGTAATGAAGCTTTGGTAAATTGATAGTCAGTCTGATAGTGCAGGAAAAATCTCACAAAAGATGATTGTGACCTTTTTTTTTAACACACCTCCACTATACCCTTAACTATGCTATACATGTGGAGTGTAATGGAGTCTTTGTCAAATCAACACCTGATCATATTATAATTGAGTCGCAAGTGGGCTTTTAGCGAGTAATATTGCTAAACCATTGTGTATGTCCTTATAATTTACTACCGGCAAGACTAGAAATGGTGACTTTCTCTGTCAAGTACTACAAGGTGGTCTTGTACTTTTCCTAATCATTGAATCACCCAAGACTAGTGTGCCACCTGATTGACTAGCCACAGTTCTGTTATTCTCTGGAATTGCTTTTAATTTTCCACCTGGAGTTCTTCCCTTGGTCCAATTGTTCAAAACTGCTTCAAACTGACTGAATACCTCAGAATCGCCATCCTCTTGCTTCAGGTTTGCTAACTGTTGCCTGACTGTTAACTTCGCTAACTTGGTGTATGTGATGGATTTCAAATGTTGTAGCTCTGTTCTCTACTGTTTGGCTCCTTCGTAAACTGTAATCACCGAAAATTAGTGTTTCAGTTGATATTGACTTTTGAATATTCAGCTGAGTGTAATATGCCAAAAAAGTTAGGGATATTATGGCGAACAAATTGGATGATAATTGAAGGGAATCCATATGTTCTGGAAATTTTGGGGCAAAGATCCCTTTTTGCATATAAAACCGGAAGGAATTTCAAAAATCTTTTCGAGCAAAGTTGCATCGAACCTCCTCTAGCTTTGAAGGGTACTAGAAGGTGTGGGTCATGTAAGCAATGTCCCTATGTTTTGAAGGCTGATTCTGTGGAAATTAAAGGCATTTCCAGGCACATTAGATTAAGTAAAGGGAATTGTGCCACCCGAGGTTTGATTTATATTGCAATCTATGATAAATGTGGCGTGTATTGTGGGGAAAACTGAAAGATTGTTTAGGAAAAGAACATACGGACATTTACATGCCATTTTCAAGGCAAATATGAATAATTCTTTGTATAAACGCACACTAGTATGTCAAGGGTTTAATAAGTTTCAATTTGGGATCTTGGATGTAGTGCCTAATTAATGTTAGGGGTGGTTGGTGGAAATTAGACATTGAAGTAAAAGAATTTCAATGGATTGTTAGGTTAAATTCCCTTTTTCCTCCAGGCTTAAATGAATATCTTTCTTATCTATTTTGAATAAAGGAGCTTTGAATTTATAAGCATTTTATATTTATTGAACAACAAGGATGTGTTTTATTTTTTTAACTGTTTTCACAGGAAAGTGTTGAAAAAAGTTTATTTTAATATCGTTGTGGACCAATTAACAAAGGAATTTGATTTCTGGTTGTGTTTTGGTAGTGAACTGTTATGATGAAGTCCCGTAAATAGCTAAAAGGGACCAAAGCGCTTAACGTGTATAGTTTTAATAAAGATTCTTTCCAAGTTCTGGTTCTGAAGCTTATTGTGTCAGGGTATCATTATTATTTTCAGATATTCAGCTGAGTATGCAGGTTCTAGAATTTTTTTTTCCCTTGGCCCAGCCTTCTTCCAGTCTGCAGCTTCAAAAGTGTTTCTCTGTTCTCAACGTAATATAGCATGTATAATGTACAGTATTTTATTGCAGGGTAAAGATCATTACAATTGTCATTGTACTTTGTAATGGCAGGCAGTGTGCACCAAGCACTAATTCCCTGTGAGAAATAACAGAATTCTCTTGTGTGCATATTATAGAATGAATTCTGAGATGAACATTTGGGGTTGGTTTACTTCCTTCTCTCCACCTTGCTGTTGCCGTAATAGGTATCGGTCTATAAAGACAACACTGCTGTGCAAGTAATTGTTAGGAAACTGCCATTAAAGCCTTTATTTATTGTGTTGCAGTGTGGCACATGTAAATTTCATTTCAAGCCAACAGGTCAGGCTCACATGCATCATATTGTAAATTTAGAAAGTAGAATTTTCTCCGGTGTTTTGGAGATGTCACTTTACAGGATGCTGTAGCATAATGTGGTGTCGAAGACTGGCATATAGGATGAAGCCAAAATGCTATGTTACTTGCAAAGGGAATGTGAAAATGTGTAAATTAGGACTTGACTGCATTAAAATTTGTGAGGGTAGAACTGCAGTTGTGTTTTCTACCAAAGTATCTGAATGGTCTTGGGGGTTAGACTTGTTGCATTATGTACAGACACCAGATTTGGTGTTTGAGGACTTTTGTTGTCGGTCCAGCCTTGTGCTTGAGCTGTTTAAAATTTTACAAAAAAGTCAGGCTGAAACATGCATAGAATGCGTACTAAGTTCTGACTACATCAGAAGTAATAATCGTATTCATTTTCCCGGAAAGGTTTTTGTAACTACACTTGAGGCCCATATTATTTCCGTTGCTGGTGTTGTGTTTTGATTTTGTTTGAAATGATTTGAGCAACTGTGAGATTGCTGTCTGGGCAACTCTCACAGGAAGCATACCATGCCCGGCATACTGGGAGGAGTTCTTCAGGCGGATGCATGATGTATTGGAGAAGTAGTATCTTTCAAGTTGTCTGCAGTACTTGCCACTTCTGTTGGATGAGCGAAAGACTTTTCCCTGTCTTAACAAAAAAACGCTACCACCATTGTCTTCACCAGGGTAAGGAATTTGGTAAATCACAATTATCTTTTCTAAAGAGTGATATATAATTTAACAGTTCCTATGAGGACAAGAATGGGTTCTCAAAGAACAGAAAAAAAAACAGAGTGAATTATAAGTGAATTGTAAACTCTTTCGGTTAACAGTATGGCAAAATAAATTACAGAGTTATTTTTTTCAAACTTAATTTGTGTTAATTGATTTATAATTAGCTGTACACATCAGTTAATCTAATAAGTGCTTGTCTGAGCAACTACATTATCTTATGCTGCCAGTACAGTACTGCTACTACTGCAGGACATCAGAAGGACAGCGCATTTGAATTTATGAATCCAAAGGCTGATTTTTTTTAGGCTACGGTTTTACATATTTATTCACTGTAAAATGGAAACTCCATTTTTTTAAGCAAGCATATGCTTGCAAACACTCTTACAAATGGAGTTAAGAAAAAAAACTTTGCACATGATCCTTTAAGAATGATATTTACAGCGCCAGGTTTTGGCGCTTTTACAGTAACAAACAAAAAAATTATCATCCATTATTTTTCAGCTGTAAAGTATTGCTAGCTAGCAGCACTGTGAGTTTACTGTTCTGTCCTCTTGTATTCCCAGACATTTTGAAGCATTTTCTACCCTTCATCAGTTGCTCTCCTATGTTAAGATTGTGGTTTTAGTAGGGAGAAAGGTAGAGTTGTGTGTTTTCTGATTTTGGTAGCTTTTTGTGTCCAGTGATTTTGTTTCAGATTTTCACCTTGTTTTAAAATATATCTTTGTGTCATAGTTTGCCTTGTAGTATTGTAAAGAGTCATATATCCTCCCTACACTGAGTACGTTTCAGCAGTTCCACTTAAATTGCTCGTGCATTATTTGTGCTATGTGCTTGAACTTGATTCAGTACTGTTCTTCTGTCAGCTCACTTATGTACTACTCGTTAGAGTAAAAGGGTGGTGGTAGTGGGGGGGGGGTTTACATATTTTGCCGGTATTTATAGCTGGTAGAGCAGTTTAGTGAACCCTGTCAAACAGCACACATCAGGTGCAGGCCATATTTTAAAAAGAAAGTTAAGGATAGATTGGAGGCAGAAGTAAAACCTTGTTTTGAGTTCTGTCACTGGTTTGCTGGACTGTACTGTCATTTGTGCGAGACTGATCATTTTGGGGGAGGGAATGCTTTGATTGCATCTTGCACTAAAGCTCTTAACTGGTTTGTATTTTTGCTAATTATTGGAACAAAATCACAGCACTCCATGCTGTACTGTGAAATTAAGCTACAGTGACTGCAGTCGCAGCAAATTGTTTAAAAGCAATATAATGGCTAAGCAATCTGGCACAGTTAACACAACAGCAGAGGGGTCTTGCACAGCAAGTCGGTGTCACAAGAATGGGAAATGGTGCTGGAGGTACTAATCGCAGTGAGTCAGCAGCATTTTAAAAATGCAATGCATAGTACTAGTAGCAGAATTTGTGAGTACATTAGGATGCCTAGCAAGCAGGCTTGGTTGCAATAGTTAAGTATAATTAGTGCCGCAGCAAATGGTGATGCAAAATGGATTGCTGTCTGTAACACTGCATAAAAGTGTCCGTAACAGTGTACAGCTCTACTTGGCTGAATATATTTTTGCATTGTAAATGACTGTGTAGCACACACTGATGGTTTCAAAAGTAACATACCTGTTTGTAAAATTTTTATTTAACAAAGTCATAAGGTGTGTGAACACTTGTATCTATTGAAAATAGTTCTCAACAGTGCAGTCACCTGGCAAATATTCATCTCATCCCAGATGTAGTGGGATCAGGTTTTGTGGTTAATTCCGAGTAGTTCTGGCATGCTCATGTAGTCATAGCCCAGCCTGGTAAAGCTTCGACAGCCACAGAGTTTAAACAAACAAACCTGGGCAAACAGGCAAATTAAAAGAAACACTGTCCTGTAATGTAGCCAGTAGTAAAGTTAGTTTGGAACAATGGCAGCACCGCTTCTGTCACCAGGAGACTTCTTGCTAAACTAGTTCTAAATGCAAAAAACTTTAAAACTGCACAAGTCAGGGTGATTAGAAATTAGTTGTAGCATACACTCTAATTTTAGTGCAACATTAGAAAATGGCTATTTTCTAGGTATAGTGGGATCAGGTTTTGAGGTAGTCAGATTCCCTCTGGCATGCTCATCTAGTCACAACCCAATCAGGTAGCCTATGGTGCTGTCTAGTGTATTATTATTTGAGTATGTCTGTCTTGTTTACTTGCTTGCTTTTGCCAGCACTGCTGCTTGCTAGTATTTCCTGACTCTGCGCATTTGGTATTCTGAGAAGTTTGTTTTTGATAACTGCAGATACACTGTCACTTTCAGAACCCAAAGTGGAATGTGCTTTAATCCTCTGGGTATATGGCTCGAAGTCTCATTGCAGAAGTTAAATATGAAAAAAAATTTTTAACAGTTTGTGGTGGCAAGTCAGTGTTTGTCTCATGGAGTTTGATTTGATTTTTAGAGGAGAAGCCGTCTTAAAATGTTTTGTTGGTCTTGGTTCACATGAGTTTTTATCAGAATTTCTATTTTTCTTGCATGTGTTTTTGTTTTCTGACCCCACAGAACCTTCCTTGCCCAATCAGTTCATTTGCTCAGTGGAGATTGTGTGTGTGTGTGTGTGAGTGAGAGTGAGAGCTTACTCACCTCCGCAGTTTTCCTTCTTGAGACTTCTGCTCATGGGTGTTGCGTGCACCATGGCAGCGTGGGCTCCGTAGTTCTATACTCAACTGTAGGTGAAGCAACTAGTTCTTCCACTTGGTTTCACCCAAGTGGTGAGCCTTGCATAGATCCTTCTTCCCAGAATGGGCAAGCTAGACATGATTTGACAT